>NC_091449.1:37549736-37775945 GCF_964237555.1 Oryctolagus cuniculus
AGGCTTTTCCCAGTGCTCCTGTATCAGGGTGTAGATGATCCAAACGCCTCCATCGGAAGGGTGGTCTTCTGGTTATGATTTCAAGCAAAAGGGAGGAGTCCGTGCTTTCTAGCTCATGGTGCTGATTCATGTGTCATCACAGAGGGCCAGGACAGCACAGGTTTTTCTTGCTCTGTGCTCCACCCAGAATCATATATCACTGGCTCTTCTCCATTAAGAAATTCCAAATCAAGGCCAGCATTGCGGTGTAGCAGGTAAAGCTGCCACCTGCTGCACTGGCAATGCCACATGGGTGCCAGTTTGTGTCCCAGCTGCTCCACTTTGGATCCAGCTCCCAGGTGGTGGCCTGAAAAAAGCAGCAGAAGATGGTCTAAGTGTTTGGGCTCTGCCACCCACTTGGAGACCCAGATGGGGCTCCTGGCTCCTGGCTTCTGCCTAGCCCAGTCCTGGCCATTGCAGCCATTTGGGAAGTGAACCAGCAGGTGAAAGGTCTTGCTTTTTCTCTATCTCTCCCTCTCTGATAACTCTGACTTTCTAAATAAATAAATAAATGAATCTTTAAAAAAAAGAGCCAGTTCCAAATCACTCATTTATGTTCTGATGTTACAACTGCAGCCAGGAATCCCAGAGTGAGCTATTTGCAGTGCATCCCATGGTGCATAGTTCACTTGTAGCCTTTTAAAGCCTCTGTGCATGCTTGTGCATTCTCCCCACCCCCATCTCCCCCCACCCCCGTCTCTCTCTCTCTGTCTCTCTCTGGCCCAAGTCCCCAGGAGTGCCTAAGAGCCTTGCTTCGTGTGCCTCTCTTAGCACCAGAGTCCTTGACTCACTTGTAAGTCACTCTGTGTTGGTCATTTTCATTTGTTTTGCTCCAGAAGTATTCATGAATATGATTTTACTTGTCAAATTTGGTTTCCATATTGGACTATAAAATACTAGTGGGCAAGACTTACAGGATCAAGTCTTCTTTTTTTAAAATTTATTTATTTGAAAGGCAGGATTATGGAGAACGAGGGAGAAGCAGAAAAAGAAAGATCTTCTATTTGTTAGTTCACTCCTCAAATGTTGCTGGTTCATTCCCCAAATGGTTGCAACAACCAGGACTGGGCCAGGCTGAAGCCAAGAGCCAGGAGCTTCATCCAGGTCTCTCACTTGAGTACCAAAGCCCAAGTACTTGGGCCATCCTCTGCTGCTTTCCCAGGTGCGTTAGAAGGGAGCAGCTGGGACTCAAACTGGTGTCCGTGTGGGGTGCCAGCATCACAGGCAGTGGCTTCACTCCCTGCTCCATAGGGCAGACCCCCAAGTCTTCCATTTAGAATAACAATTCATATCCCCCAAATCATTTGATATTCATTCACTCTCCCCCTGGCTGACTTGTGCCTGATACAGAATAGGTACTCAATAAACCCTGCTTGGCTTACTGATTGCTGGAGTAAAATTAATCTGAGCATCCCCAGCCCTTGCTCCGAAATCTCCCTAGTCCTCTTGTCTCCTTGAATTTTCTGGGCATCATTTACAAGACTTCTTGAAAGCTAGCCCCCACCTCTTCACTTCCTCGCTTCCCAAAATGAGCTTCTTACCTTGGTTCCAGCCATATCCAATGTTGCACCGCATCCTGAGTTTTTCATTCGTGGCTCCAGTAGTGTCCGATGGGTTGGCCAAGATCATGCTGAAACTCTAGCAATGGGTAAAGGGCTACAGCTGAGAATGGGATCCAGGCCCAACAAAACTCCAGAGGGCAAAATCACAAAAGACCAGCTCTTTTGGCCAATGGGGGGTTGATGGAAGACTGGAAGACTATGTGGTCATGGGCTTGGACTGGGTCACTGGCCTGGGCTCATCAGGCTACTAAGATGGTGCTGTTACATTTAACATATAATTCAATTCCCCACACCCACCAAACACACACAGAAAGGGAAAATGGTGTAAGGATTCACCCCCATCCTGGGGTGGTGCCTGGAGTGTGGGAGATGGGCACAGAGAATCCTGTTCCCTCATTCTGGGCGTGACCCCATGGCTTCTAAACCCAAGCCAAGAACTTCACCTGGTGTTCAACTGGGAAGTAGCCATCTTTTCCAGCACTGGGCAGAGCACTGTCCAGACACCAAAGAGCGTCAGTCAAAGGTGGATGAGTCCATGAAAACATCGTTAGTCACCAGAGAAGTGCAAATTCAAACCACAGTGGGGTGTCACCGTAGGCCTAGGACAATGGCTGTGATTTACACAACAGTGATAATGCCGCATGCTGGTGAGGATACAGAGGACTCACATGCTGGTGTTGGGAATGCAGAATGTACAGGCACTCTGCGGAGCAGTGCGGCAATTTCTTATAAAATGAAACACGCGTACCGGATGACCCAGTAACCACACTCTCGGGCATTTGTCCGAGAGAAATGAAAGCTGTATTCATACCAAGCCTATATGTGAGTGATCATAGAAACTTTATTTATAATGTTTGCGTACTATAAATAAGCCAACTATGCTTCAGCAGGTGAAGTGAGCCAAACAAACATATCCATACCATGGAGTATCACTTAGGAAAAGGACAAAATGATGGAATGGATCTCAAGAAAATTGTACCAAGCCAAAAAATAGGTACATCCAGTTCCAAGTGGTTCCTTATCCTATGATTCCACTTATACAACCTTGAAATAACAAGAACATAGAGAGGGGACAGTGCTGTGTGTAGGGGGCTAAGCCTCTTCCTGCATCACTGGCATCCCGTATGGGCACTGGTTCAAGTCCCAGCTGCTCCTCTTCCCATCCAGCTCTCTGCTATGGCCTGGGAAAGCAGTGAAATATGGCCCAGGTCCTTGGGCCCCTGCACGCATGTGGGAGACCCAGAGGAGGCTGCTGGCTCCTGGCGTCGGATCGGCACAGCTCTGGCCATTGTGGCCATCTGGGGAGTGAACCAGCGGATGGAAGACCTTTCTCTCTGTCTCTCCCTCTCTCTGTCTGCAACTCTAGCTCTCAAATAAATAAATAAAATTCTTAAAAAAGAACACAGTGAACAGATTAGTGAGTGTCAAGAGTTAAAGACAGAAAGGAGGGGTGGTGGTGGCTCTAATGGGTAGCTCTGAAGGACTTGTGAGGATGAAGTAGTTCTGTAAGTATTCTGTGGTGAGGCTGCACGGACCTGCACATGTGATAACATGACAGAACTGTGCACAGGTACACACATACATGAGTACAAGTAAAACTACTGAAACCCAAATCATCTCACTAAACTGTCAAATGTCAACTCCTGATTTTCATATTGTGGCAAGATGTTACTACCAGGAAACTGGAATGAAGGGCACACACAACCTCCTTGTACTTTTTTTTTCCAACTTCCTATGAATCTGTAATTCTTCCAAAACAAATAGCCAAATTAAAAAAAAAAAAAAAAAAACTTGCCAGCAGGGGCCAGTGTATGGCACCATAGATTAAGCTGCCAGCCGTGATACTGACATATCAGAGCTCTGGTTCAAGTTCCAACTGCTCTGCTTCTGATCCAGCTTCCTGCTAATGTGCCTGGGAAAGCAGCAGATGACGGTACAAGTGCTTGGGTTCCTGCCACCCACGTGGGAGACCCAGAAGAAACTGTTGTCTCCTGACTTTTGCCTGGAACAAACCCAGCCTTTTGGAGCCGTTTGAGAAGTGAGTCAGAGTTTGGAAGATCTCTCTCTCTTTCTTTCCTTTCCTCTCTCTGTGTCACTCTGCCTTTCAAATAAATCTTAACAATAAATAAACTGGCCAGGAGACGCTGAGTTTGTTTCTGATATGGCAGCTCCCTCAAGGAATCTGGTGGGCAATTTCCACCGGTTGTGAATCCTTGATGGGATATGGAATTCCACCCTTGAAGCACAGGTGCTTGCTTGTGCTCTGGACATGGTACAAGTGAATCCTCTTCCCTTGGATGTTCCTGCCATAGCCTCATGGATGCTTCCAGAAGGAGAGCCTTTGCCCACTCATGGGATGAGAATCTTTCAGACAAACTAGCAAGGGACATTTGACAGGCAGAAAGCAGCCTTTGAACCAAACATATTTGGGATCCAATGGCTTGGGCTATGCTACCAGCTATCCTTGGAAACCCATGGACAGCCACAATAAGCTGCTCTATGTTGCGATTCTGCATGTGCCAGGCCTCATTCCAAGTTGTCCCATCACCATTGCACAGAACTTTCACAACAACCCTGGGAGGTGGTTGCTCTATTTTTCCCCTGCATTTATCCAGGTAAGAAAATGTGGCCAAGAACGAACATGCCCCAGAGGACACAGCTAGTAGCTGGCAACGGTGGTGTTCAAACCCAATCAGCATGGCTCCAGAGTCTGAGCATGTAACCTTGGCCTCTTTTCCACCGATCTTAGCAACATCTTCAGTCTATGAAAGTTACGGGGCCTACCAGACATACGAGATACCATGTCTGCAAGCAGCATGGCCATGGAAAACTTAACCTCTCGGTGCCCCAAGTTCCCTTCTATAAAGTGGAACTACTAACGTCATCTATAAATACGGTTGCCTTGAAAAGGCACAAGACTCAGCACAGTGCAAGACTTGTTCATTGTTCAGAAGTGTGAATGATTATCCCTGAAGGAGAACCCTGGCTTTTTGAGGGAGAATTGCTGTTGCTCTTTGGTGCTGGGTGCTAACTGGGGCAGGGAGGGGTGGGGGTGGTGGGAAACAGGTCCGGCCTGAGTGTGAGTGTACAAGAGAGGGCTACTTCTGATCCCAATGCAGCCAAACGTGCCGTCTCAAGGGACCCGCTGCCTAGCTAGCCCGTGCCCCTAGTGGCGTGGGGGCTTTCCTGCAAATGCGATGCCGCTGAGGGGGGCTGCTTTGGAGCACTGTGGCCACGTGTGAGGGGGAACCTTGGGAAGAACCTCCTTTCAGGATGCCAGAACAGCAGGGCCAGATTGATTCATAAACTACTCTAGAAGCTACCAAGGTAGAGCATTTGGAGTGACATCCATGGATAACCCCACTCTCCCCGAAAATAGAAAGAGTGATTTACAACTTCATCTGCACCATTCACTCTGCTTCCCGCACCAACAGGGCACCCACCTCAGGGCCCTTGCACTTGTTCTTTTTTTTTTTTTTTTTTTTTTTTTTTAACAGGCAGAGTGGACAGTGAGAGAGAGAGACAGAGAAAAAGGTCTACCTTTGCCGTTGGTTCACCCTCCAATGGCCGCCACGGCCGGCGCACCGCGCTGATCTGATGGCAGGAGCCAGGTACTTATCCTGGTCTCCCATGGGGTGCAGGGCCCAAGCACTTGGGCCATCCTTCACTGCACTCCCTGGCCACAGCAGAGAGCTGGCCTGGAAGAGGGGCAACCGGGACAGAATCCGGCGCCCCGACTGGGACTAGAACCAGGTGTGCCGGCGCCGCAAGGCGGAGGATTAGCCTAGTGAGCCGCGGCACCGGCCGACCTTGCACTTGTTCTGCCAGGTGTCCACGTGGCTCACTCCCTAGTCTCCTTGAGATCCTTCCTCAAATATCACCTTTAAAGTGATCCTTTTTTAAAAATTTTTTTTGTTGAGAGGCAGAGAGAGAGAGAAGAGCAATGAAAGAGACACAAGCTAGAGAAAGAATGAGGGACAGACAGAGAGCTCCCACCTGTTGATTCACTCTTCAAATGCCCACAACATCCAGGCCTGAGCCAGGCCAAAGCTGGGAACAGGGATCTCAGTGCAGGTCTCCCACATGGGTGGCAGGTCCCTGTGGACCTAACCCAACACTTGCTGTCTCCAGGGTGTGCAGTCGCAGGAAGCAGAAGCAGAGCTGGGACTTGAACCCAGGCACTTCAATATGCAATGCAGACATTGCAATCAGAGGCCCAACTGCAGGCCAAATGCCCTCCCCCACAGGAGTTCTGTACGTTCTGCAAAATGGAGCAATAGGCCAGCGCCGCGGCTCACTAGGCTAATCCTCCACCTTGCGGCGCCGGCACACCAGGTTCTAGTCCCGGTCGGGGCTCCGGATTCTGTCCTGGTTGCCCCTCTTCCAGGCCAGCTCTCTGCTGTGGCCAAGGAGTGCAGTGGAGGATGGCCCAAGTGCTTGGGCCCTGCACCCCATGGGAGACCAGGAAAAGCACCTGGCTCCTGCCATCAGATCAGCGCGGTGTGCCGGCCGCAGCGCGCGGGCAGTGGTGGCCATTGGAGGGTGAACCAACGGCAAAGGAAGACCTTTCTCTCTGTCTCTCTCTCTCACTGTCCACTCTGCCTGTCAAAAAATAAAAAATTAAAAAAATTAAAAAAAAAACAAAATGGAGCAATAGGATTTTTCAACATTTAGTCCACAATAACATTTTTGTAATAACAGCTTTATTGAGATAATTTGCATAGTAGAACCAAATAGCAGTTTGAACATGTTAGTCTTGACCTCATCTAGCTTTGTAGACTATATTGGTTGGATTCTGAAGCACATTTTTTTTTTCAGGACCTCAAGATGCATTTTACAGCAATGGCATGTCATTGTTTAATTGGCAGTGTTTATTTTTCTTTCTTGGTGATATATAAAATAATGTACCTTAAAATCAAAGGACTCCTTGAGTTGATGGAGTATAGCATCAAAAGTTTCCATAATAATTTATTCTAAAGAGCTCAAGGTACGCATTTCAGCTGCGCTGTTAACAAACATGTAAAAGGCATTTGTTTTTCTTAAAAAAAAAAAAGGGCAGAGAGACAGAGACAGAGAGAAAGAGATCTTCCATGCTGGTTCACTCCCCAGATAGCCACAAAGGCTGGGGCTGGGAGCCTGAAACTCTGTCTGGATCTCTTACATGGGTGGAGGGGACCAGAGCACTTGGGCCATTTTCTGCTGCTTTCCCAGATGCATTAGCAAGGAGCTGGATTGGAAGCTGACCAGCTGGGACTCGAACCAGAGCTCCAATATGGGATGCTGGCGTCACAAGGAGCAGCTTAACACCAGCCCCCGTCAAATACATCCAAAAGCTTCCATTTTGTGCGCAAGCACATCCTTGGGGAGGACATCAAATCTGCAGCCGCTTCATGTGCATCAGGGGGTGCGAAGTTGCTTCATTCATTTTTAATTCTTTTTGGACTCTTTCCTTTTCCTTCGCTCCCGATTCGGCTCCTCTCATGCTTGCTGGGGTATTTCTTTTCTTTTGAGAGTGTTCAAAAGGCTAAACCGATCTGCGTGACTTTATTCTTTGAAAACTGCTATCAAGGTAGATGTCTAGTGGAGATTTGGGGCCTGTTGGGCTGCTACCGCCAGGCTGCATTTAAACAAGTTGTGACTTTGATTTAAGAATTTGACTTGATAGGTAATATATCCAAAGCAGGGGATGATGTATGTGCTGCTTCCATCAGGAATCTCAAGTTCTTTATGCAATGTGTTTATTTCTGCGAGTGGTTATGTATTTAATAAATAATGTGTTTCAGTGGGTATTATTTTCATTTCAGTGTTTAATGCCGCCACAATATGTCTCGGATGCAGGGTTGAATGGCACCTCATAAATTACGAGCTGTTATTAGCGGCTTTCTCGTTGCATCTTAATTATTAGGTTGAAAAGAGAGGGCAGACTTTTATAAGCATTCATATTTTCTGTTTACAAGCCTTTTACTGACGTCTAATAAATTTAATTACCTCTAATAAGAAGAGGAAATGAAGTTCTATTTAGCAAATTCATAGCTTTGAAATGCATCTTGTAGCTTTATGAGCATGGCAAGCTCCAGGAAGGTGAAAGCTGTTGAAGGCACTGCTGCTGGGTTCAACTAACTGCAAAACTGCTCAATTATTTTTGTTTCTATCTTATTGCTTAAGCTCCAGGGTAAACTTCAGGCTACCTGATAAAGCGGTCGCTCAGGAACTTTAAGCTTCACACGCCTCACCCTGCAGGGTCCAAGCAGGCTCCTGGATTAAAGGTACATTTCTCAAACATAATTTTAAATTCGGAAATTGATTGTGTCTTGACCTACTTATTTCCAAGAGCAGTTCATTCCCGACTCCTTTGTTTTGCTCTTACTCTAAATCTATTGTTCTTGTAGGAGACTCCCAGCTGCTAAGGGGCTGGGAGGAGGAATCCACGCAGCAGAGACAGGTCCTCCTGCCTGCGCCGCTGCCCTTGGGGTCAGAGTCGCCATAACGGGACTCAGGCCATGAGAGGACCCTTCGTGTTTTCTAGTAACCGCTTCCCCCAGGGCGTGAGAACAGAGAGAAGATGTTCTGCCGGCTTATAAAGATTGTGTCTGGGGAAAGAGGGAGCCCAGAAAATATGTAAAGACTTTTTTATAGGGCGTCAGATAGTTCATTTTGGGTTTATTTTTGATCCAATATCTTCCCAAAGAATACCTTATCAGCATCTAGAGTTCCATTTATTGCAGTATGTTGGCAGACAAAACCTTGGCAACACTCTAGTACTTAGCTCTAACTAACTCTTGGCTTTCTTGTTTCTGAAAACGCGTGTTAATAGGAAGGTCTTGGGAATGACAATGATTCCTGCTGGGTGCCCTTGGGACCGGAGCCCCTGGGTCTCTGTGACAGTCACCCTGCTCCCGGCAGCTGCTGGGAGCTGACCACCACCTCCCTCTTGGACTTCAGGGCCCCCTCCCAACCACCTCACCATCCTGCCTCCCCTCAGCTACCCCTCACTACCTCCACTGGGACGACCGCAACAGCCTTCCGGGGGACCTCTCGGCCTCCAGTCTCGGCCCCTCTGGCCCGTTGCCCCAGCACTGGCCAGAGTGAGCTGCCCCTGAGAGAAGAAATGTCTTTCCACACAGCCATCTGGGGTCTCAAAGCAGTATTCTGCAACCCCCCCCCCCCACCCCGCCGGTCGCAGCGTCCTGTGGCATTCTACCCACAGCCTGGTTCCCGCCAAAACAAGTAGGCTCCTTGTTCTCCAAGACACTTGGTCCTTCCAGAGAGCCGAATGGCTTCCCTCGGGGCCTCTGCCATAGCAGTCTCTGTGGTGGCTTTGGGGTGAGAGTTTGTGTGGACACCAAGAGGTCACGGTAAGCAGCCATCTTATGGCTTTGAATGATCTCCATTAGAAAAAAAGACCAGAGAGAGCTACAAAAGGGTGTTTTCAGCATACTTTATAGGCCTATTGGCCATTCCAACTTCTTCTTTGAAATTACCTGTTCATGTCCTTTATCAATAAAAAAAATTCAAGTTCTTTTCTATTGACTTGTGGGGGTACTTTGTATATTTTCCCCCTTCTCTGTTGTATGCATTATAAATATTGTCTAAAAATTGTCTCCCAGATTATTATTTAACTCTTTTTAATCTTATTTTAATTTATTTAAGGGGGGAGGAGAAAGATTCCCCTCCCTCAACTGCCCCCATCTGCTGGTGCACACCCCAAATGCCCCCAACAGCCAGGGCTGGGCCAGGCTGCAGCCAGGAGCAAAAACTCAGGTCAGATCTCCTCCATAGGTCACAGGGACCCAAGTGTTTCAGCCATCACCTGCTGCCTCCCAAGGTGCACTTTAGTAGGAAACTAGAATGAGAAATGGGGCTGGGACTTAAATTCAGGCCCTCTGACTGGGAAGCCAACCTCCAACGGAGCATCTAATCACTACAAAAAACACCTGCTCCTATCATGTGTCTTTAATGTTGTTTATGGTATCTATCATGTCTTTTATCATATGTAAACATTTGGATTTTAATATAGTCAAATCTGTTAATGTTTTGCATTATTGGTTCTCATAACTGTCTCACAAGCTTCCCCCCATCACAAATTACTCTTTGTTTTTCCTGGCATTTGTTTGTGCACTTGTTTTATTCTTTTCCTTTCAAATCTTTAATCCATCTCACATTTCTTTTGGTGAATGATGTAAGTGAGGGTTCTGACTCCCCCATTCCTATCCCCAGTCCATGCAGCTGCCTTAACACCATTTTATGAACAATTATTGTTTCCAATATTGACTTGGAAATTTATTTTTTTTACTATTTTACATTCTAAGTTTTACAGGAGAATCATCTTGGACATGTTTAAAGATATGGAGGAAGGATCCAGTGTATAGGATGAGATTGAATAATTCAGGAGGGCTCAAAGAATGCTAGGAAAAGTCTTGATCCTGAAAGAGAGTGAATTGGGTTGGTGAACAGGGATTCATTTTGAATGGAGGCTGGAGGTGAGGCAGTGAGGATGGGTAACATTTAGGTGAGACCATGGACCTGGGGAGTTTACATCCAAAAGCCTCCATTTTCTTAGTAGAGTACAGTGATTTGTTGGGCACAGGAACCAAGTAGGACATTTGTTGACTGCAACTGTCAGGGAGGTTAGGGTTCAGGCAGGAGCACCCTAGGGAGTTGTCAGCTTTCTTCCTAATCTAAGTACATCCCTTCACCTCTACTGCTGGATCCTAGCATGGGTGTTTTTTTGAGGATTACGTCAGTAACTCCATGTGACAGATATGGTTATCTGTCTTGTTCACTGCTTTGTCTCTGAACTCTGGAATTGCGCCTGGCATCCTCGGAAACATTCAATAAGCACATACTCAATAAATGAATGAACTCGGAGGAGCTTTTCTGCAGAGCAATGAAGGCTCCAGAGGTCACAGTAGAATGGGTGGGGACAAGGACGTGGAAATGAGAGCAGACCAGGAAAGACGTGCATGAGACACTTACTGGCCTCACTTGCAGCTGCAAGGTAGGGCCTAGCTTCTATGGCTGCCCTGGGGAACTATAAATGTGTTGCCCCAACTCAGTTTTTGCTCAAAGTTCCAGATAGAAGGCAGTGAGATGGTGGTTCCTCCACCTCGTCCAGGAGGGTGGGCAAGGGACTTGGCTCCGGGAGCTTTTGCCCTGTCTAGATCGCCAATGGGCCCTCGGTGCTTGGCTGCCTTGGTCATCACATGAAGTGGCTGGAGAGCATCTTACGAGGCAGAAGAGACCATAGCCATAGCCCCCCGAGAGGGCCTTGCCCTAGTGGTTGAAGAGAGAGGATGGGCCACCCCTCAAGGTCACACACACCTCTCTGGAATGAGGCCTCGGAGACAGACCGAACGTTCCCTCAATGGAACCAGAAACCATCTGTTATGTCAAGGAGTGCCCAGGCACACAAAGAAGGCCCTACTCATATTGTAAGACCTCAAAAAAGGTTTGTGGAATGAATGTGATTAGATGGAGGGAGGACTGGGTAAATGGGCACATAGCACAATGTTTTAATTGCAAAAGACGTGGCGGTATCCTTTTCTCTGGACTATTTTACTTCCGTCTACAGCAGACATCAGTGCTGTCTGCTGAGCGCTTCTGGCTCCCCACCCTCTGAGGAACGCTAGGGTTGTACTTCGCAGGCTTTGGGAGGACATGTGATGCGTTCTGGTCAAAGAGTTTTGAGCAGAAATGTCCCTTGCTGTGTCCAAACCAATGCCCTTGCTTGTAAGACCTTTGGACATTCTTTGCCCTCTGCCAGGTGCTGCTGTCAGCTGGAGTCCCTGGATAAACCTGATGAGCCCCCTGACAACCTGTGATGGATGCAGGCCATGAATAGGAAGTTTGCACCAAGTGTGATCCTGCTTATCCCAAAGGATACTCCCATAGCAGTCTGAGCTCTGATTCTAATGGTGTTCCTAGAGGATGGGAAAGGGAAGTTTATTTTTGAGTCACCAATTTTTTTCTTTTAGATTTTTTGTGGTCACATAATATAAAATTTATCATTACATTCCATCTTTTTTTTTTTTTTTTTTTTTTTTTTTTTTTTTTTTTTTTTGGTCAGGCAGAGTGGACAGTGAGAGAGAGAGACAGAGAGAAAGGTCTTCCTTTTGCCGTTGGTTCACCCTCCAATGGCCGCCGCGCATCGTGCTGATCCGAAGGCAGGAGCCAGGTGCTTCTCCTGGTCTCCCATGGGGTGCAGGGCCCAAGCACTTGGGCCATCCTCCACTGCACTCCCGGGCCACAGCAGAGAGCTGCTCTGGAAGAGGGGCAACCGGGACAGAATCATCCGGCACCCCGACCGGGACTAGAACCCGGTGTGCCGGTGCCGCAAGGCGGAGGATTAACCTAGTGAGCCGTGGCGCCGTCCCATTACATCCACTTTTTTTTTTTTAATTTTTTTTTTTATTTTTTGACAGGCAGAGTGGACAGTGAGAGAGAGAGAGACAGAGAGAAAGGTCTTCCTTTTGCTGTTGGTTCACCCTCCAATGGCTGCCGCCGCCGGCGCATCGCGCTGATCCTAAGCCTGGAGCCAGGTGCTTCTCCTGGTCTCCCATGGGGTGCAGGGCCCAAGGACTTGGGCCATCGTCCACTGCACTCCCGGGCCATAGCAGAGAGCTGGCCTGGAAGAGGGGCAACCGGGACAGAATCCGGCGCCCCGACCGGGACTAGAACCTGGTGTGCCGGCGCCGCAAGGCAGAGGATTAGCCTATTGAGCCACGGCGCCGGCCTACATCCACTTTTAAGTGTACAATTCAGTGGCATACATACATTTGCATTATTGTGCACCATCATCACTATACATCCCCAGAGCGTTTTTAATCTTCTCATACAGAAACTCTGTACCCATCAAACAATAATTCCCCACTCCCCTGATTACCACTGTTTACTTTCTCTCTCTCTCTTTTAAATATTTATTTTATTTATTTGAAAGAGCTACAGAGAGAGGTAGAGACAGAGAGGTCTTCCATCCTCTGGTTCACTCCCCCAAATGACTGCAACAGCCAGAGCTGAGCCAATCCGAAGCCAGGAGCTTGTTCTGGGTCTCTCATGTGGGTGCAGGCACCTAAGCACTTGGGCCATCCTCCGCTGCTTTCCCAGGCACATCAGCAAGGAGCTGGATTAGAAGTGGAGCAGCTGGGACTCGAATGAATGCCCATATGGGATGCCAGCACTGCAGGCCAGGGCTTTAACCAGCTGTGCACAGTGCCAGCCCCCACTGTTTACTTTCTGTCTCTAAGAACCTTCTGTATTTTGTACTCTAAGGACCTTCTAGATTCTAAGGACCTTCTGTAAGTGGAATCATACCAGATTTATTCTTTTGTGTCTGGTATATTCCACTTAGAATAGTATCTTCCAGGTTGATCCACATTGTAGCGTATATTAGAATTTCATTCCTTTTTAAGGTTGAATAATATGCCATTGTATGCATACACCACGTTTTGTTTATCAACTCATCTATTGATGTACATTGGGTTGCTTTTTCTTTTTAATTGTTACCAATGATACCACTATGACCTGAGTGTGAAAATGTGAGTCCTGCTTTCAATTCTTTTGTGCAAATACTCAGAAATGGAATTCCTGAACCATGCAGTGATTCTGTTTGATTTTTTTGAGGATTCCATATGCTGTTTTCCACAGCCGATACCCCATTTTGCATCTACTAGCAAGGGTTTCAGTTTCTCCACATCCTCTCCAATACTTCTTCTCTTTTTTAAGATTTGTTTATTTATTTGAAAGGCAGAGTTACAGAAAAGCAGAGGCAGAGAGAGAGAAAGAAGTATTCCATCCACTGGTTCACTTCCCAAATTGCCACAATGACCAGAGCTGGACCCATCTGAAGCCAAGAGTCAGGAGCTTCTTCCAGGTCTCCCACATGGGTGCAGGGGCCCAAGGACTTGGGCCATCTTGTACTGCTTTCCCAGGCCATAACAGAGAGCTGGATCAGAAGTGGAACAGCAGGGACTTGAACCAGCATTCATATCATTCATATGGGATGCCAGCCCTGCAGGTGGTGGCTTTACCTGCTGTGCCACAGTGCCGGTCTTGTTTTTTTTTTTTTTTCTTTTTTTTTCTGATGTGTGTGTGTGTGTGTGTGTGTGTGTGTATGTTTATAATTGTCTCTCCAATAGGGGAGGAGTGAAATCTCAATGTGGGCTCAATTTCCTCTTGACTGTCTTATTGTGAGTGGAAAGGAAGCCATAGTTGTCACTGTCCCTAGAGGTCTGAAAATTACATTCTGTTTGGCCATAGGTAGGAAAGCAGCCTTCAGGAAAATTATGATTTCAATGAGTTTGGTCTCTTCTTCCTGTGTCTCATGCCCCTTTCATGTGCCCCTTCCTGCAATTCCTCTTCCCCACTGAAGGATGCATTCACACCAAAGAGAGAGAACCTCCCTAGAGTATTTGCTGTTCAAACACAGAGAGGGTTTCACCCCAAGGAATACATTGCCAATGGCACAAGTTCAAATTCAGTAAGAGAAATATTTGGGGATAGGACACCTCTACAGTGGAATCACACAGACAATAATGCCTCATGAAAGGAGTGCCCCATTTCCACAAGCTACATCCGAAATCAGGGCTACATGTCTTCCTAGTGCTATTTGTATTTGGAATCAGGCTTGGATGTGCTATTTAAGTGACAGCCAGACTACGTGACTTTACCCAGACGTTTCTGTGAGAACTCATAAAACCCAACTATAAAATTCGGCATCTTTATTGGAATAAGCCCGTAATAAGACTGGAATGGAGTCCTAACGTTCTGGAATGTTCTGGAGGCTCTGCCAAGTGATGGCTCTGTGAAGAACCTCTGCAGGCTGATCTGGGCACCAAAAGGCTACGGCTTGGCGACGCGGACCCAGGATGAGGGTGTGTGGTCAGTCAGACCCTGTCGGGTCCTTCTTTGACTCTGCCATCGATTGGCTGTGGATGCAGTCTAGAGCAAGTACCAGAGTAGAATCCTTGCTTCTCAGCAATGGGCTGGTCCCCACAGGGAGGGACAGAGCACAGAGCGGTAACAGTGAAACTAGGACTCTAGAAAATTAGCCCTTCCAGCTCTGGTCAAGTCAGCTACTTGATCCTAAACAACTCCTATGACTCACGGCATGAGCTGTGGGTCTAAGGAGTAGAACAGTTGGGCGCTGACTTGGTAGCAGATGTCAGTTCCCAAGATGAGCCCCCTGTCCACCTCCTCTTTTCATCTGCAGTACTTGGAAGTATGTGAGAGCCAGGCTAAGCCCAACTAAGCCTGCCTCCGCCTCTCCACTTCACTTTGGCTGCCTTTCACTTTACCCCTAGAAATTTCCTGAAGACTTCTTGTCATGAAGAATCACCATCATGAGAACACACACTTTTTTGCAGGTCCCTGCCCAAAAAGAAGACAAGGGTCCAACCCATAGTGCATAAGAAACCCGAGACCGTGCAGCAATGATAGTCGAAGGTTGGGCAAGGATTTAGTAATAGTTACGGGGACCTACCATGGCATAAAGAAAAAGAAATCTAACACTGACACATGAGTCTTTTTCCACTGGAGACTGGAAGTTCTGAGTTACACCTTACATGGATCATTTTAATTTCATCGACCCTTTTAATTACTGCCAAGGAGTTTGTTTACTAAAGATTGAGAGTTACAGAGAGACTGATTTGCCTAGATTTAGATGTCCGTGTCCCACATTGGTGTGCCTGGGTTTCATTCTCGGTTCTGACTCCTGATCCTGGTTTGCTGCCAGTACACACCCTGGTAGGCACCAGTGATGGCTCAAGTAGTTGGGTTCCTGCCACCCACACGAGAGACCTAGATTGAGTTCCTGGCTCCTGGCTTGCACCCTGGCCCATCTCTGACTGTTGCAGGCATCTGGGGAGTGAATCAGCAGATGGGGCTCTCTGACTCTCTGTCTTCCAATAAATAAAAAATGATAATAAAATCAAAAAGACTGTGAAATAATTCATATTTCATATAATTCACCCTCAGAAAGTGTATCATTCTTATTACATTATCAAAATTGTACAAAATCAGAACTGTATAACTTCACAACAATTTTTTCACTCCAGAAAGAAACACCATAGCCATTAGAAGTCATTCCTTATGCTCCCTGACCCCTAGCCTCTGGTACCCATTGTCTACTTTCTGTCTATGGATCTGCCTATTTTGGACATTTCTTATATATGGAATCATAGAATAAGTAGCCTTTTGTGCCCGGCTTCTTTTATTCAGCATCAGTTTCCAAGGTTCATTCAGGTTATAGCATGTTTTGGTACTTCACTGCTTCTATGGCTGAATAATACTCTATTGTATGGCTAGACCACATTTTGTTTATTTATTTATCGATAGAGGTTGCGGTTGCTTCCACTTTTTGGCTATTATTCTAGATGAATAGAGGTTGTGGTTGCTTCCACTTCTTGCCTATTAAGAATAACATTGCTATGAACACTCATGTACAAGTTTTTATGTGGATAGTTGTTTTAAGCTATCTTGGATATATGCAGAATGCCAAACTGTTCTCCAAAGCAGCTGCACCATTTTGCATTCCTACCAGAAGGTTATCATGGTTCCAGTTCTCTTTATCCTCACCAACACTTACTATTGCTCACTGTTTTTATTATAGCGATCCGAATGGATGCAAAGTGGTATCTCATTGTGGCTTTGATTTGGGTTTCCATAATGATAAATGATGCTGAGAATGTTTCCATATACTCACCATTCGTATATTCTCTTTGGAAAATGTCTTTTCAAACCATTTGCCCATCTTTTAGTTGAATTGTTTCAGTTTATATTGTTGAGTCGTCAAGCGTTCTTTCTGGACACTAGTCTCTTATCAGCTGTGCAATTTACAAATATTTGCTCCAACTTCTTGATAGTGTCCTTTGCAGCATGATTTTAATTTTGACGGAGTGCAATCGATCTATTTTTCTCCTTTGCTTGCTTGTAATTTTGGTGTTATATCTGTCCAGGGTATTTTAAGAACCCCTTTGATTGTCCAAAACAGTACTGAATGTCATTCATAAGGTGACTGCACATCTCTGATTGTGAAGGGGTGATCTTTGTGTGTCTGAACTGACCAAGATGCCCTCAGAGGTCTTAAGGAAGGATGAAGGGGGCTTGTACTACTGTGGTCACACCGGGGCAACTCTCCAGGGAGTGGAAGGAATTGTGGGCTAGGATGGTGTGCAAGTACAACTTTCTTTTGCCCTGTGTGAGAGGAGTAAGTAGCTGGTATTGCAAAAGGAGCTAGGTGGAAGCAGACACTGAGCCCTTTTCTGTGGGCTCATTCAAATCTCCTGCTGGTCTCTCGGCTTTTGCTCCAGGCTTGACCAAATGACCGTCGTCTCTCCCACGGCCAGCAGGCTCTGGGAGCAGAGCGCCCTCCCCACTTGGCCCTGCATCCAGTCCTGCAGGAGACTCTGCTCATCCCGGTGCTCCAGGAGCAGCCACTTTGTCCTGCTCTCTGCAGAACAGCAGCCTGGGCCATGGCCCTTCTTACCTCTTTGAGTACTAGTTATGGGTTTTGCCCAATGAAAGCCTCACAATCTGACAAAGCCCCACCCTGGGCCCATATGGAACTCACTCATATAGCGAGGAGTCCTTATGGGGATCCTTTGGGAACCCTGTCTATAGATCCTGGCACTCCGGAACCTGGGAGATACCCAAGGCCTGCTAAAGGAGACACCGTTCTCTCTCCATTCGCCTAAGATCCTTGAAGTGCGAGTGTGGGATTTGAAGTCAGATCACTGCTTTCTCTTCTTTCCCCACCTGGCCCACTCCTCCTTGCCGGCTTCCAACCAGCAGCCTGGGCACAACTAGCATTTCAGATGTGTCATGAGAATCAGTGAAGTAAAGCCTTCCAAGAGGAAATTCCTGGTGTGTGTGGGTGTGTGTGTGTTTACAGGCAGAGTGGACAGTGAGAGAGAGAGACAGAGAGAAAGGTCTTCCTTTGCCGTTGGTTCACCCTCCAATGGCCGCCATGGCCGGCACGCTGCGGCCGGTGCACCTCACTGATCCGATGGCAGGAGCCAGGTACTTATCCTGGTCTCCCATGGGGTGTAGGGCCCAAGTACTTGGGCCATCCTCCACTGCACTCCCTGGCCACAGCAGAGAGCTGGTCTGGAAGAGGGGCAACAGGGACAGAATCCGACACCCTGACCGGGACTAGAACCCAGTGTGCCGGTGCCGCAAGGCGGAGGATTAGCCTAGTGAGCCGTGGCGCCGGCCCTGGTGCTTTTCAAGTTTGGCCTACAGGTCTACTGATCTGTGGCTTGGCCGGGGCACGTGCTCTTCGCAGGGCTTAGAGAGAGGGAGGCAAAGCAGGATTTGGACGAGAAGACACCTAGGATGCAGATGGAAGATATGATGACTTCACTACCTAATGAGATAGATCTGTCATGCTCCCGGCCTCATGGCCACATCTCAGAATGGATCGTTCCATTGAAAAGCAGGAGATGAAGCCCCCTGCCCCCTTCTCATTTATTAGGACTTAGAGAAAATTAATCGGATTTGGAGCTCTCTGGGGTCAGCAGTGGGCTCGATTCCTTTTTTTAGTTGGGCAGTAGAGGGTCTGAAAAGGTTAGCATCCTGTCCCTAAAGCTGTTAACTAGCAAGCTTGGAGGCTCAGGAAGCGGGGACTGGTGGGAGGGGGGCGGGGCAGCCCAACATTAGAGAATAGAGTTTACTGTCTGACCCCCTGGCCGTGAAGGTTAAGGAGCTGGTGACAACTGATGATTTCTCAAGGGCGTTTTGTTTGCAGATGGCTTTCTAGTGATTTAGACAGGTCGTTAGTGGATCAATACTGTTCTCAGGAGTCCCTGAAATCCCTGGCTCCTTAATAGTTGAGCCTAGGCAGTTATTTCTCATGAACAATTGTGCCCAATGTTTGGGGGGGAGAGACCATGGCACCTTACTATTTGTGGCTGCCACCTGATGGCCTACTATGTACCCTGCATTGCACCAGGTGTTTGATGAATTTGTATTATTTTGTAGATGAGTCAACTGAGATTTTTCTAGAAGGAAGAAAGAAGCATTTTGATTGTAGTCATACAGTCAAACCACTTAGGCTAGAAAACTCCTGCTTGTGAGCGCACACAATGTGAGCCTCTGTTTTCTTATCTGTTAAATGAGATAATGCTAATTCTTTGGCCTTGTGCCTGGCATACAGTCAGTGCTTAATAAACAAAAACTGAGGTATAGAGCCAGGCATTTCACATTCTTTTCTTTCTTTTTTAATTTTTAAAAGATTTTATTAATTTGTTTGAGAGGCAGAGTTATAAACAGCAAGAGGGAGAGACAGAGAAAGGTCTTCCATCTACTGGTTCACTCCCCAGATGGACTCAATGGCCAGAGCCAGGCTGATCTGAAGCCAGGAGCCAGGAGCTTCTTCCAGGTCTCCCACATGGGTGCAGGGGCCCAAGGACTTGAGACATGTTCTGCTGCTTCCCCAGGCACATTAGCAGGGAGCTGAATTGGAAGTGAAGCAGCCAGGATTTGAACCGGTGCCCATATGGGATGCTGGCATCCCAAGTGGCAACTTTACTCTCTAGGCCACACCACGCTGTGCCACCCCCCTCTGCCAGATTCTTAGTAGGTCAATGGTTGCGTTCATGACTATCAGCTGCTACTCAAGGCTTGTGTATGAGCCATTGGGAAGACATTTCTGCTCCTGTTGGATAGTAACCACAGGAACAAGTGAGGGAAAGAGACTAAAGACATTGAGAAAGGAGACAAGGGGTGTGATGTCAGAGAGAAGGATGCCATGAAATCAGGAGACCTGGGCTCTCCCACAGGCAATGTCACTAGTTAACTGGGGGAGGGGCTTGGTCAGAGCAAAACTCCTTGGAAATCAGTTCCTTCATCCATAAAATGGAAGTTTGATGAACGTCTGTCCTCTTATTTATCCATCTATTCAACATATGTTTATCAAGCACCTGTGTGCCAGGCACTGGGGACACATTGGAAGCAGAGATAATTGTCCCTTCTCTCATGGGGTTTACATTCTAGTGTGGGATGTAGGAGGCAGACAGAAAGCAGATTATGCACCCAACAAGATAATTACAAGTCCCCATTGCACTGGAACAGTCAGGGCAGGGGAGGTTTGGCATGGAAGGCCTCTCGGAGGAGGCAGTGTCTGTGCTGATGCTGGCCATGGGGCCACGTCGGAGGAGGAAACTTCCAGGCAGAGATCTGGGGTGGCACAAGAATAGGCATATCCGAGGAAGAGGAAGGAGGCTGGGGTGGGAGAGGCGAGTGCACGTGGTTGAAAGAAATACAAGCAGCAGGGAAGAGGTGTAAAGAGCTTGGGCATGCAGGCGGGGAGTTTGGATTTTCCAGAAAAAAAATCTATGGGAGTCTTGAAAGAGGGTTTAAGCATGATGTGGCAGCCTTTGCTCTTCACCATTGGAAAACCAGTGCGGCTGCAGAGCGGAGAAGGGATGGGAGAGGAGCAAGAACAGAGACGCCAGCAGATTCCTGCGGAGGTCCAGGGGGCGGTGGAGCCAGGCGGCAGCGGCACGGGTGCAGGGCAGTGGAGGGACGCCAGACCTGACGTGAGGGTGGAGATGGCAGAACTTGGAGTCGATGGAGGCAGAAGCTGATGAGGAAAGATGGAAAGAATGTCCCTGAGCTTGGAGCCTGAATTTGTCAGATTTTGCCAGGTTATGTAGCTTCCAACACAGAGGTCTCTTTCTCCCTTGGGTCACACGCCGGCTGCAGAGCCCTCAGTCACCTGCCCCACGTGTCTTGTTCATTCCAAGATCCAGCCCGAGGGAGCAGCATCTGCTCCAGTTAGACGGGAGAAGTGATGGGAACATGTGTTCAGTGGCTCTTAAAGCTTCAGTCTACAGGCTATCCGTTTGCTCACACACCATTGGCTAATGCCAGTCACGTGGCCAAGCGGGGCGGGGTGGTTGTAGACTCCTCCCACCGGAAGTCCTGGGGAAGCGGCCGTCTGGGAGCCGTAACTGAATCTACCCCGCTGCCTGGATTACCACGGGAGTGCTAGTGCCATATACTGAGCTGGCAAAGATCTTGCAGGGAAGAAGAGGCGGCAGCAAGTTTAGGGGAGCCATTGATACTTGTCCCTTCCATTTTTGTCTTCTGAGTTCCCAGCAGGGGCTTGGATGAGTTGGGCATGGACCAGCGCGGGAGCTCCAAGCCTCGGAGCCCGCGTTCCTGTCACTTAAACTGTGGCAGAGAAAACAGTCCAGGTATTCAGACGCCCGAGGGCACCCAGGTTAACTTCCCTAGAGAAACCGGCAGGTAACCTGAGCCCTTCCGCTTTGTTCAGTCCAAGCCCCGAGTTCTTGGGGGGCGATCCAGGGCCCGCTTCTTTGTTTTCTCTCCTCTGCCCCAGGCTCAAGGTCCCCTGGGCCTCTGGCAAGGTCAAGCGCTACTTTCCTTCCTTCCTTTTCAGAGATCAAAAAATGGTTCCCTGGGTGAACAATGGCCCCACCATCTGCGAGATGTTAACTGCATAATGGAATGTAACTCGAAGGGCTTTTAAAAACGCGAAGAGAGATTTTATTGTAACTAATCGTGATGGATGGTGAGTGTGGTCACACTTGGAACATAAATCTTGGTGCCAAGCCCAGGGACTAAAAAGCCAACCAACTCCGTCATTCAGAGAGCCTTGTCCTCAGCCATGGGCAAGTCACATGGGAAATGCAGACCTCAACTGCATTAGGGGACAGATGCCCTCCTTGCCTGTGGCCCTTGCCCACCCCGTGCTGAGTTCCTCCACTGGGGAAGCTGCTCTGGCTGCCTCTGGCCGAGCTTCCGTGAATGGACAAGGGGCGAGCTGGCTGTCGCCAGAGCTATGGAATCTCAGACTCTTCTCCAGTTCAGTTAAGGAGAAGAATGAGTCAAAGATCAGGGCAAGGCTGCAGCACAGTCCCTGTGTCATAGCTGCTCCGATTAGTGACGTCCCCTCCAACTGATGATGCTTGCTCCTGTAGAACCTTCTCAGGTTCCTCCTTCCTAAAGCTGTCTCATTCATCAGGTCAAGGTTGTATGGCCATTGGTGAAAGAGCAAGAGCATTGGACTTTTTTGAGGCAGGTGTTCTGGACTCAAAGGCGGCTCGGCCATGCTGTGGACCCTAGCCAAGCCACTTAACGTTAGCTATCAGTTTTCTCAGCTGTAATCTGTTAAATAGGTGCAAGAATACCCCGGCTAAAAGGGTTAATGTGAGGAGCAAGTGATAGTATGTATGTCTTAAAGCACCTTTTTCTAAAGAAAGATTTATTTATTGGAAAGGCAGAGTTAGAGAGAGAGAGAGAGAGAGAGAGAGAGAGAGAGAGAGAGACAGCTTCCATCTATTGCTTCACTCCCAAAATGGCCACGATGGCCAGGTCTGGGCCATAACCAGGAGCCTGGAACTCTATCCAGGTCTCCCACGTGGGTACACAGGCCCAAGCACCTGCACCATGCTCCACTCCTTTCTCAGGTGCATTAGCAGGGAGATGGATCAGAAGTGGAGCAGCCAAGACTTGAATTGGTGCTCATATGGGATGCCTGTGGCAAAGGTGTTGGCTTAACCCACTGTGGCTATAACACTGGGGCCTCAAAGCACCTTTTAAAACAATAGAATATATTATTTTTATTCAGTTTGAATTTGCAAAACAACTTTAAAATGTTCCTAGATATTATTAGTATTATTATTGTCATTTACTTCACTCAAACAAAGCACAAAAGAAAAAAAAACACAAAGGAAGTAAGAAACTTGGATCGACTTCACTTTTAAAAGGGAGATGTGGCTTGCCTTCCTATTTCTGTTCTGTAGCTTCAACTTTAAAATGTGGGTGTAGACAGAGATACTATACATAGTAACAGATCATCAATGCTATGGTCTGAATGTGTGTGCCCCCACCCCACATTCACATCCTAAACCCTAATCACCAAGGTGATGATATTGGGCTTGTGATGGTGATAAATCAGGAGAACAGAACTCTCATATGAATGGGGTTAGAGACCTTTTAAGGTCGGGGACAGAGAGCTGGCTTGCCCCTTCCACCATGCAAGAACTCAGCCGGAAGTTGCCCTCTAAGAGGAAATGAGCCCCTTGCCGGATATCAGATCTGCTGGTGCCTTGATCTTGGACTTCTCAGCTTCCAGAACTCTGAGGAATAAATGTTGGCTGTTTATAAGCCACCTAACTTGCTGGTATTTTTTGTTATAGCAGGTTAAACAGTCTAAGAGAAAGAACATATGGCATTTTTCATATGGAGATTTTGATAACTTTTCAACTTAGAAAAAATACTCCTCCGAGATAACTTGTCCATGACTGTTGCTAATACTTTAATTTGTTTGTAGAATATTGTGCTGAGCCTAGGTTAGTGCTTTCTGATATTGAATAGCCACCATCTTCAGGGCAGGGGCAAGTTCCCTGGGGAATGTGGGGAGCTCTGTAGATCAGGAAGGGCACATGGGTTTCACGCAGGTGGCCATTCTCCTCCATGGGTAGCCAATGGTTTGTCCTCAGAAAGAACCAAGGTCAAAGCCATGGAGCACTGTGCTTGAGCACCCTGTTTGCTGCCCATGGCCCATTGGCATACTGGCCCTCCTGAGGGATTCCTGGGGTTTCCTGACCTTCCAGATTCTTCTCAGGCTTCCTCTGTGTGTGGCATTGAATATGGTCTCTTTGTCACCCCATGGATACTTTTTTTTGCCTCTATTTCTTCAATTTCCAAAAGCACTCAAAGACTTTGGGCCCATTAGTTGCAGTCTTCTGAGTTTTCAAAGATAGCTACAGAATGTTGCTTAGTCTTAAGTTTCTTCAAAATTTCTTTTTTTTTTTTTATTTTGGACAGGCAGAGTGGACAGTGAGAGAGAGAGACAGACAGAAAGGTCTTCCTTTTGCTGTTGGTTCACCCTCCAATGGCCGCTGAGGCCGGTGTGCTGTGTCCGGCGCACCGCGCTAATCCGAAGGCAGGAGCCAGGTGCTGATTCTGGTCTCCCATGGGGTGCAGGGTCCAACCACTTGGGTCATCCTCCACTGCACTCCCTGGCCACAGCAGAGAGCTGGTCTGGAAGAGGGGCAACTGGGACAGAATCTGGCACCCCGACCGGGACTAGAACCCGGTTTGCCGGCGCTGCAAGGCGGGGGATCAGCCTGTTGAGCCACGGTGCCAGCCAAGTTTCTTCAAAATTTCTATGGAATTTTGGATATTAGGGGGAGATAGTTGTTGTGTCTGATTCTCAATCTTAACATCTCTCTGAAACTATTTAACTATTTTTTAACTTATTGAGCTCACCCTTGAAATCTAAAAGATAACATATTTAATGAATATGCTATAGAAATTTTGTTTTAATTATTTTCAATTGGACTTATTTGAAAAGCAGAACAACAGAAAGAGTGAGAGAGAGAGAGAGAGAGAGAGAGAGAGAGAGAAGGAAGAGAGATCTTCCATGTGCTGGTTCACTTCCCAAATGTCCTCAATAGCCGGGTCTGGCCTGGCCAAAGCCAGGAGTCAGGAACTCCACTGGGTTTCCTACTTGGGTGGCAGGGGACCACGTACTTGGTGCATCTTCTACTGTCTTCCCAGACCTATGAGAAGAAGGCTGCAACAAAAGTGGTTTAGCCAGGACTTAATGGCACTACAATACAGGACGCTAGCAGCACAAGTGGTGGCTTACCCCACTCTACCACAAAGCTGGCCCTTCTACAGAAAAATTTTTTTAATTACTTATTTGACAGGTAGAGTTAGAGAGAGAGAGAGAGAGAGAGAGAGAGAGAGAGAGAGAAAGGTCTTCATTCCATTGGTTCACTCCCCAAATGGCCTCTACAGCCGGCGCTGCGCTGATCTGAAGCCAGGAGTCAGGTGTTTCTTCCTGGTCTCCCATGTGGGTGCAGGGCCCAAGCACTTGAGCCATCCTCCACTGCCTTCCCGGGCCACAGCAGAGAGCTGGATCGGAAGAGGACTAGAACCCAGCGCCCATATGGAATGCCGATGCCACAGACGGAGGATTAACCAAGTGAGCCAAGGTGCTGGCCCCTTTTCTACGGAAATTTTAAAAAGAATATGGTCTTCCTCTGAAGGGGATAAAATTTTATGGATTAGCTATATCAACCTTTAGTTATTCAAATGTACTTTATTTAATTTTTTTTCAAAATTTATTTACTTTAGAGGCAGAGAGAGAGAAAGAGAGAGAGACAGAGAGGCAGAGCTTCCATCTGCTGGTTCAGTTCTCAAACACTCTTTGGCTGAAGCTGGGAGTTCTGGGAACTCAATCCAGATCTCTTGCATGGATGGCAGGAACCAATCACTTGAGCCAACCTTGCTGCCTCCCAGGGTCTGCATTAGAAGGGAGCTGGCGTCAGGAGTGGACCTGGACTTGAACCCGCAAATTCTAACCAACATCTTAACTTCTAGGACAAAAGTCAGTCCCCTATATTCTTATTTAGTACTCTTGAATCCTTTTGTTTTAGGACTATCTATCTAAATAGGCATTTTTTCTACTGTATCTGAGAATCTCCAAATTTAATAGGTTAGCTCATTTGTATGAGTTTTATTTACTACTTAATCTACTTAAATGTTATGAAAGTAATGATTTGCTTTCTACTGTTTTATTTTAGATTCATTTGATTTCCTCCATTCCTTTTCTTAATATGACTTATGTTTATTTTCATATTTTTATTAAAAATGCTTCAGGTGGACTTACCTGTTTTTGTTCTGTTAGTGGCAATATTTAAGTCTTTCAGATGTGCCTTTGATGATTTTTTCTGTCACTATAAATTGCTCTCTATCAAACTTTCCCATGTGTATAATGGAAAACATCTTGAATTTGTCTTTTACCTCTTTAAATGGATTTTCTGAAGTATCCAACCTGCTATTCACCTGTGGGTTTTTAATTAATCAGTGTGCTTTCTCTCCATTCTGTCTCCCCTTATCTCAGATGGCTTCTTTCTTACTCTGCTTGCTCTGGTTTCTGGATTCAATGTCCTCTTGAATATTGTTGGAAAAGCAAATGAGAACTTCTCTATCGCTGCTCAGAGCTCGTAGTAAGTCTGTATGGCACATCAGATTAGTTAGCTTTAGGTAAAATACCTGAGAGGAGCTTCTTAGGAAAGAAGCTTTGCTTCAGCCTCTGGTTGGGGAGGTTCCCAGCCTGAGATTGGTGGTGTGGCGTCTGTGTGGGGCAGTGCGAGGTAGAGCTCATGCCAGGAGGATCATGGAGGGCAAGGAGCAGAGGGAGGCAGGGAGCGCGTTCCTCCACATGCTCTCTCTTTTCAAGGCATCATGATTCCAAGTTGGGCCCCATCCTAGCAACCTGACCCACTCCAATCACTTTCCAGTGTCCCACCTATAGACACTAGAGTTGGATCCAGTTCCACCCATAATCCACTAATATAAGACTATGGAGATTGAGCCTTTAGCACATAGGTCTTTGGAAGACCCTCAGCTGTTATCCAAACCCCAATAGTAAGGGAGTGATTTCCATTGTCCTGCAGGTGATCTCTTTGCTCAGACCTGAGGGGCTCCTGACTGGGATGGCACCCTCCCTATCCATGTAGCAAGACACCTTTTACTGCTGTCTGCCTCCAAGCAATGGCAGTTCTGTGGGCTTTTGTCAGGATTTTTTCTACTCACTTTCCAAGTAGGCTGCTAGAGATTTTGACCTGGTCTTCTGTACCCCTTCCATGAGTATGGTCCATCCTTATGAAGAAGGGCGGTGACCTCTGATTGACAGGACAACAACTATCAATTCTACTGGGCTTTGATAGACTATTGGGGAATCATTAACGAAGGTTGGGCCTGTTCCTAGACCCTGACTATTCTCTAACCTCGTACAGAGATATTAATAACAGACTTGTTTCAGTGACAGTTTTTTTAAAAAAGTACATTGGTAGGTGCAACAACTCCTGTTCTTGCAATTGATCTGTCAGCAGTAATTATGGCTGTGTAGAAAAAAGTCCTGAATGCACAGTAGCTTCACGCTAACACAAAACTGGAGACCACCTAGAAGGTTAAAAGTAAAGGACTGCTTGATTGATTAAGGCTCGGTTATGCAACCCTGAAAATGCAGGAATGTTTAATGGCATGGTAATATTTTCATTGGTTAGCAAGTAGAGTCACACAATCTGATTTGATCCCATTTTTGGAAAAAAAAAGATTTTTTTTGTTATAAGTATTATACAACATTGGGAAAAAATAGATGTGTGTGTGTGTGTGTGTGTGTGTGTGTGAAAGGAGAAATTCTTGAATAATACAAAAATGTTTTCAAAAATCATTTTATTTTTTAGATATTTATTTATTTACTTGAAAGAGTTACACAAAGAGAGGAGAGGCAGAGAGAGAGAGCGAGAGAGAGAGAGAGAGGTCTTCCATCTTTTGGTTCACTTCCTAATTGGCCACAACAGCTGGAGCTCCAAAGCCAGGAGCCAGGAGCTTCTTCCAGGTCTCCTATGCAGGTGCAGGGGCCCAAGGATTTGGGCCATCCTCCACTGCTTTCCCAGGCCATAGCAGACAGCTGGATGGGAAGTGGAGCAGCTGGGACTCGAACAGGCACCCATATGGGATGCTGGCACTGCAGTCAGCAGTTTTACCCACTACACCACAGAGCCGGTCCCCCAAAATCAGTTATTTTAGAAGTCTTTACAGATAGTCTCTTTCTGTTAGATGATTTTGCTATTGCCTTCCTTTTTCTTCTCTAAAAGAACTAAATGAGAAAACGCTGAGTATTCTGGACGTACCATTAATGAGAAAATCATGTTGATCTTTACCTTGATAATCCTGTTTTATTGGAAGTTTCTGAAATAACTTATACATTATCATAAGGGTAGAATTAATTTTCTTGTGTGTATGAGTGTATACATTTTGCATTAATCTGCTGGAAGCCCGTGAGCCACTTTTATATGTTACCTTCAGAAACTGATGGAATTCTAGAACCGGGAGGGCGCTCAGAGGCACTTGTCAGCTAAAGCTGGTGGCTCCGGGCATCTCTTCCCAACCATGCTTTCGGTTATGTCTAATTAGGGGCTTGACATCAGCTATGGTGAGAGCATTTACACCATGGCAATTGGCAAATGCTGCACGCTAGGACTCTCCTCTTTAGAGCTGGCCGCTAAACACTTACCAGCACACTGATGCTTTAGGAGTGGTCGAATCCGTGAAGAAACAGACTGGAAAAAAGTGAAGCCATCTGCCCAGGGTCGCATGACAGCCTGACAGAGCTGGCTTGCTGGCCCATGAGAACTCTGCTAAAAACAGTAGCACTCAGTTTTTACCAGGGCTGACACAAAGTGTGTTTATTTGCATTTAGGAGCAGGGAAAGCTCACTTCTAGAGTCTAAAGGAAAATGAGCAGGGTGCCCATACCCATTATGTTACTTTATGTGGATTCAGAGAGACTTAGAGTAATAAGTAAGGACAATTAATCTACACATGAAACTAAGCATTTCTCAGATAATTGTTTAAAAAAAACCCTTAAATCCCTGTATTAGACAACACAATAGTCTTAGGTTTGTGCAATGATTTGTTAATTAAATTGCTACTAAAACAATATTTATTTTTCACCTGAAAATCAGCCAAATATCAATCTACAATCAATACACTGTTGCCTGCAGGCATCTCTTGCTTCAAATTTGCTTCACAAATCTGCTGCAGGTAATTTATACCAGTCAATAAGACATGTTTCAAAAGCCACTTTTCCCTCCCAACAGGCAACCCTGGTCTAATTTACAATTGGATAAAAACTGGCCAACTAGACTCACCTGAGTTAAATGTAATTTGTAATAGGATTTTTTTTCTAAGCAGTAGTGAAAGATTTGATTTCGTCTGTTCGGTATGCAAGTAATCTTAGGCTATTTCAGGGACGATAACTGGAAAACATAAATTGCTTTGTTTCCCTTTCAGGCATAATTTTTTGCTGTTGTTCCTTAGGTGGGGAGGGGCAGCTCTTCGGGGAGAGGGAGTGTAATGATTGCTGTCTCCCCACACGTTTGCAGAGTGCGGGGGTAATCAGTTGAGAAGGCGTTATTATTGCTTGGGTTGATTTTTTCTTTAGGAAAAGAGAGCCTTCGTTCCAAGACAGATCTTTCCCTTGTTCCCTTATATTTCGGAGGAAGTGAAGACAAAACAAGAACTGTCAAGTTTTGGCCGAGCGAAAGACTTACAAATTAATCCCAAGGCTTGAAATCTTGACAAAGGTTGAAATCCATAATTAGTGTTAGAAACCGTAATTAATGTATCAGGGAGGCCCGTGCAGTTAGAGTATATCTTTGCCAGGGGTGGGACCATGGTCGTTGGAATCATTCTTCAGGAAGTGGGTCCCATGGCTCTCACCCCTGCATTTCCTGCTGCCAGCTGCCAATTTGATTGGCTAAGTAGTTTGGACTGTGTAGTCTTCTTCTTTTTTTTTTTTTTCTTTTGGATTGATGTGTTTATTACTTTTTGTGACAGTGGCTCCCAAGGCAGATGTTCAATAAAGAAAAAAAAAAAAAATCTGATACAGACCCCAGTCAGGAGAGAAGCGGTAGAGATTGCAGAAAATTGGGAAAGTTATCATAAGCATGGAGCTGTTATTGGCGATTTTGCTCCCAGCGTTTGTAGCAGTTGTGTTATTTACTCTTCCGCAGACGGAAACCTAGCAGGCAATTATTGAAAGCCACGTTGCCGAGTTTTAAATTGCACTTGTTTTGTGCCCATCAAGGCTGCAGCTTATCAACGGGAAAGCTAAATTGAAGCTCTGAGAAAGGGGAGCTGTTCTGTCTTGCTGTCTCGCTCTCGCTCTCTCTGTCTCTGTTTCTCTGAGAAGAACGGACTTAGCTGCATGGTAATGAGGTGGGGGTAGGGGGACTTCCGGGAGCAGGATCCTGACTGTGAATGCCTAACCCTGACTTTGGGGCCCCTACTCCTCGTGCCCTGCCCACCTTTGTGGCCATGACAATCCCAGGACTGGAATCTACTGGCTCCCCTCTTCCCTTGCCCAACCCCAGCCCCTGCTTCTTCCCTGCTCCCATGAAATGTCCTAGACATTTGCCGCAACTGCTGGGGCCTTGGTGACAACTCCATGAATGTCCGTGTTTTCTAAAGACCTGTCACAGCTTTGTCTTTTCGACCCTTGATATAATTGAAACCCATTGAATCAGGCACAGTTAAGCACCACATAATAACAGACCACATATAAGACAGTGGTCTTATAAACTTCCCATGGTATCATAGTGCAATACTTTTTACTTTCATACATTTTTATAAATTTTTCAAAAATAAGTTTAGTGGAATTTGAGTCAACAATGTGTGTAAAGTCTTCGGCAGTGGACATGACATCCGAGGCCTTCCCATGTATCCATCATTCACTCACTGACTCCCCCAGAGCAGCTTCCGGTCCTGCTGGCTCCATCCACATTAAGTGCCCTACGTAGGTGCGTCATTGTGAAAATATGCTATATCCTATTTGTACTGTACCTTTTCTATGTTTAGCTTCACAGATACTTAGCATTGTGTTATATTTTCCTATGGTTTTCAGTCCAGTAACACAAGGCTATAGTTTTGTAGTCTGAAAGCAATGGGCTACCTCCAGAGCCTAGATGACCCTACAGGTGTGCATGAGTGTATTCTGTATGTCTGCACAAAGGCAGAATCACCTGACAATGCATTTCTCAGGATGTGTTCTGCCATGGAGCAACTGATGACTCAACCTTCCAGAGGCAGTCTTCAATTGACTTTTCCCATAGATGGGCTGCAGGGACACCCAGGCTTCCAAACCCTCCAGGTTTTCTCCAAGGGCTTTTTTCTCAAGTTACCCAAAGGACATTTCTCTTAGGTTTATGTCCTTCCTTACCCTTGGTGTCCTTCAGCACAGCATGCAAAGGTATGAAATCACTCAAACTACTCTACCAGGGAGCAATGCACCCCCAGCTTGGGAGTGAATGGCGTCTTGGAACTGTAGATCCAGATGAATCTCTCTGCTGAGCACTTCCCTATCTTGACACTCCCTGAAGTGCATCGGTTCTCCAAAGCTCTGGGGCCTGAAGGAAGAAAACTCACTTCATCTTGGCTTTTGACTGGGATTTCTGTATGGCCATTTACCCGACTGTTCTGTACAGATTTACTGAATATACTAACTGGCAAATCTTGTGTGAGGATCTGGAAGCAACAGGCGAAAGATGTCCTCCCCTTCCTTTAAAGACATCTTTCCCTCAACCCCCAGCTCACCCCAACACACTGACTTACCTGAACGTACTGTTCCACAGAGCACACTTTTTTTTTTAAGACATTTATTTTATTTGAAAGGCAGAGTTACAGAGAGGCAAAAGCAGAGAGAGGGAGAGAGAGAGAGAGAGAGAGAGAGAGAGGTCTTCTACCTGCTGGTTCACTCCCAAATTGGCTGCAATGGCCAGAGCTACACCAATCCAAAGCCAAGAGCCAGAAGCTTCTTCCAGGTCTCCCCTGCAGGTGCAGGAGCCCAAGCACTTGGGCCATCTTCTACTGCTTTCCCAGGCCATAGCAGAGAGCTGGATTGGAAGTGGAGCAGCCAGGACTCATACCAGCGCCCATATGGGATGCTGGCACTGCAGGCAGCAGCTTTACCTACTACACCACAATGCTGGTCCCTGCACAGAGCGCACTTTGGGAGGTGTTCCCTTAAGTCAAAGGAGTAGTCTTTTTAAATTTTATTTATTTATTTTTTTTGACAGGCAGAGTGGACAGTAAGAAAGAGAGACAGAGAGAAAGGTCTTCCTTTGCTGTTGGTTCACCCTCCAATGGCCGCCGCAGCCGGCTGCTGCACTGCACTGATCCGATGGCAGGAGCCAGGTGCTTCTCCTGGTCTCCCATGGGGTGCAGGGCCCAAGCACTTGGGCCATCCTCCACTGCACTCCTGGGCCACAGCAGAGAGCTGGCCTGGAAGAGGGGCAACCGGGACAGAATCTGGCACCCCGACCGGGACTAGAACCTGGTGTGCCGGCGCCGCAAGGTAGAGGATTAGCCTAGTGAGCCGTGGCGTGGGCTCAAAGGAGTAGTCTTAATGGTGGCCTTTTGGTACCCTTAAAGCCCCACCAATTTGTGGGGCCAGTGTTGTGGCACAAGAGTTAAACTGATGCTTGGGACACCAGTGTCCCATATCAGAGTGATAGCTCAAGCCCTGGTTGTTCTGCTCCAAGTCCAGTTTCCTGCTACTGCACCTGGGAAGGCAGTGGGAAATGGTTCAAGTACTTGGATGGCTGTCACTCATGTGGGAAACCAGGATGGAGTTCTTGGCTTCTGGCTTCTTCCTGGCCTAGATCTGGGTGCTGCAGCCATTTGGGGAGTAAACCAAGGAATAGAAGATCTCTCTCTTTCCCTCTCTCTGTCACTTTGCCTTTCACATTAATTAATTTTTTAAAAAGTCACACCAACCTGAGAGCAACTTACTCACCTAGCAAGAAGACTAAACCCTGGGAGCAAATGAATCTTGCAATGGGAAGAATTTAAAACACTGGAGGATGCATGTGGTAGGACTCACAAAACTCTCCTCCCCTAAGCTACCCAGCCTGACCAGAATATTCTAGCCCCTTTACCGAATGCTTCAGGAGAGACTGAAGGACAAGAGCTGGGACTGACAGGCAAGAGAGGGGCACTGACCATCATCACTCACCATCTGCCCAGGTGAGCCGGACATGCACCACTCAGAGGGACCAGAGTGGCTGATTTCGGAGATTTGTCACAGGATAGGAAGCGGCCTTTGAAATTTCGAGTAGACACTGATGGGTTTTCCCCTGAGAGTGTGCAATAATTTGAACTTTCAGAAAACAGTCCAACACAATAAGCCACAGGGACTATCTGTGTTTCTACTACTCATAACTGGCACATTAAAATCTCAGTCAATCCTGTTACTTCTTAGTCTGTCCAAAGTGGCTTTGTAGTGAGAGAAGGGAAAGTATGTGGGCATGGGCACCCATAAAATATCAAATACAGCTATGGAACAGCGAGAATGATGGTTACTCCATGAGCCTGTGCTCACCATCGCCCCTGCTGGTGCCAAGCTGGAACAACACAAGTCCTGTGCACCTGGCTGCACTGGGAGTCCTGGGAGGGGCGCACAGCCTCCTTGATAAAAGAAAGCTTAGTGTCTGGCCTAGAAGGAAGTTTTGGGCTGAGCAGTTGTTCCCCCCAAGTTCAGGACCTCAGAATGGAACTGCTTCGAAATGGAACTGTATTTGGAAGATAAGGCTTTTAAAGAGGCAATTAACTTAAAATGAGGTCATTAAGGTGAGTCCTAATCCAGTCTCCCTGGTGTCCTGTTAAGAAGAGGAAATTTAGGCCCCGGACACATGTGTGTGCACAGCGGATGCAAGAAGCAGCCAGCTGTCTGCACGCAAGGAGCGAGTCTTCGGCAGAGGCCAACCCTGCTGGCCTTTCCTCTGGGGCTTCTGGCCCCTAGGACTGTGAGAAAATAAATTTCTGTTGTTTAAGGCCTGGGTGGGTCCCCAGTCTGCAGTGCTGTATTAGGGTGGCCCTGGCCATCTGACATGGAGGAGAAAGTGTATTTCCATGCAGGAAATGATAATAATGGTGCATCAGACTGTTGCTAGATAAGGAGTGGGGCTGAGCAGTATGGGGGGGGTGGCTTTCACCAGCTGCCCCCGAGGCCTGAGAGTGCCCTCTGCTCCCTCCCTCTTGTTGTTGAGAGACCCTGGCAGAGGGAGAACCAGCCCGGGCAGCTACAGTCACAGCTTCTTTCCTGACTGGTGCTGATGGCTCCCTCGGAGCCTAGGCTGCTGAGTTTGGGTTCAGTTTTGTTTTTAGACAAGAATTGTGTTTTTGAACCTGCCAGGAGCTGAGCCCATCAAATGTTGCAGTTACTTTCAACTTCCATGTCTGGCCATCTCACCCGCCCCACCCCACCCCCCAACACATTGATGCTGATCCCAGAAGAGATGAAACGGTGGGAGGGAGATGGGAAGATTCAAAAACATTAAAACACAACAAGAGATAATCAAGGAAACTGCCATGAGCCAGATGATCAACAATGTGATGGGTGTTTGGTGGAGGCCACGAAGAAGACTCCAAATGGCACAGGAAAATGACCATTAAAAAACGAAGAACAAACCCCTCTCGACGTCTGCATCATATAAATCTAATAAGACAGAGTGAAAAATATTGGATTTATTTTTACAAGTTAGCTGTGACCTTCTCAACCTTCTGAATGGATTCACTTCTCACAGTCCCTCTTAAGGGCCTTAGGGTTATGACTAACTCATAAAAGTAAATCCAATATTCTCCCCTTAGCCATGTCACAGCCAATGTAGGAATTCAGATGATGGGCAAGGGAGGTGGGTTTCATTTTGTTTGACCTCCAGTTATGAGAGGTGTTGAGCCCTCAGCCCTGGTGGGGCCTCCATCCTCCCAGCCCTCCCTGGAAGCTGGGTACAAAGGAAGAGAAACAAGGCACCAGTGTTGGAGCCAGACCCAGGGCAGGACGTGGTGGGACGTGGTGGGACATGGTGGCCAGGTGAGGGAACCCACGTATACCTGGAAAGAGACACAGGCTTTCTGTCCTGGTGGGAAGGTGGATTGATGAAGTTCTCACTGCTGGGCATTTGGCTTTTAAGGCAAAAAGCAGTTAAATCACTGCCTGGGGCACCTGGATTGGATTGAAGTCCTGGCTCCTCCGCTTTCTATCCAGCTTCCTATCCAGCTTCCTGCTAGTGCAGACCCTGGGAAGCAGTGATGATCGCTTAGGTGCTCGGGTCCCTGCCACCCAGGATGGAAACCCAGATCGAATTCTTGGTCCTGGCTCCATCCTGGCCCAGCTCCTGCTATTGTAGGCCTTTGGGGAGTGAACTAGCAGATGGAACCTCTCTGTGTCTGTCTCTCTCTTTCTCCTTCCCTCTCTGACTTTCAAAAATAAATAATTTTTAGAAGTCTCACTGCTGCTTTTCAGTGAGAAGAAAAATCTGATCTTTGAAGAAGGGTTTTGCCAGTGAGAGGGACTCTACTTCCGTAGATGTGTATGGTGTGGGCAGGAGCTCCCCTGGGCGGGCCTCTCCACCCTCGGCCTCCCAAGGACCACTGTGTTCATTAAACATATGTCTCTGACCACGTCTGCATGCCAGAGACGCAGGAAGGTCTGGAGTCTCCAGGCCTAACAACAGCTAACAGCATCCTGTGCCTGAGGGGCTGTGGGCTGACACAAGAGTCAGTCTGTACTCAAACACGGTGATGCGTGTGCGGTCACAAAGAGGGATGAGTGCCTTGGAGAGGACACCAGAGGCCTACAGATGTGAACAATGGCAGGAACTTGATGGTGTGGGGAGGATGTGCCGTCCCAGGGACTGGTGTGCTACTCTGTTGTTGCTGTAACCAAATCCCTGAGGCAGGACAATGCCATCAAGAAAAGAGATTGAGGTGGCCCCCGGCTCTGGAGGGTCTAGGGCAAGGTGCTGATGTTGGCTGGGTTCTGGTGAGGGCCTCCTGGCCGATGACTTCACAGCAGCGTGAATCGGAATGGGATGCATGTTGGCCTCACTCTTAAAGGGCCCCATGCAAGCATTTGGAGAGTGAACCAGTAGATGAGAGATCTCACTGTCTCTCAAATAAATACATTTAAAAAGAAAAACATTTTCCTTCCAATTTTACTTTCTTTCTAATGTTCATCCTGACCCTCAGCACAGCATCCAGCCCCTCTGCCCAGCACTCCTGGTCTCTCTGGCTCAGTTCACTTGTTTGTTTTTCTCCCCATAGTTCTCATCCATTTCTCACATACATTGTTATGGTCTTAGTTGCTGTCTTTGCTATTCACTGTCAGGATCCCACTAGCACTGAGGCTCCATGGGGCAGGGAGCACATTCACTGATGTATCCATGAGCCTGGAACCCCGCCTGGCCCATAGCAGGTGCTCAGCAGATGTTGGTTCATGGATGACTGCTGAAGCCTAGTTGGACTGTTTTTAGTCTGTCTTCTCTTTGTGCTAGGCGGCCTCTAACAAGGTCCTCAGTTGTCTCTGTCCCTGGCCACGCTTGCCCTTATGTACGCTCTTCCTACACAGTGTGCGCTAGATCTATTGACTTGCCTTCTTAAATTGTGCTAAAAGATATGTGGGCACTTCAGAAAAGTGTTGAAAATAGAAAAGATAAAAGTAGTTTGATTTTAGAAGGCTTGAAATCCATGCATATGAGAAGTCTTCAAAACATTCATGAAAAATGCATATTATGAAAAATCATGCCTAGACTTCAAAAATAGCTAAAGCAATCTTCTACAACAAAAACAAAGCCAGAGGCATTATAATACCAGATTTCAAGACATACTACAGGGCAGTTATAATCAAAACAGCCTGATACTGATACAAAGGAATTAAAATCAATCCCTGGAGCAGGGGCAGTCTCTTCAACAAACGGTGCTGGGAAAACTGTATCTCCACATGCAGAATTATGAAGCAAGACCCCTACCTTACACCTTACACAAAAATTTACTCAAAATGGATGAAAGATCTAAATCTATGACCTGACACCATCAAATTATTAGAGGACATTGGGGAAACCCTGCAAGACATTGGCACAGGCAAAGATTTCTTGGAAAAGACCCCAGAGACACAGGCAATCAAAGCCAAAATCAACAAATGGGATTACGTCAAATTGAGAAGCTTCTGTACTGCAAAAGAAACAGGAAAGTGAAGAGGTAACCAACAGAATGGGAGAAATTATTTGCAAATTATGCAACGATAAAGGATTAATAACCAGAATATATAAATCAATCAAGAAACTCAACAACAAGGCCGGCGCCGCGGCTCACTAGGCTAATCCTCCGCCTAGCGGCGCCGGCACACCGGGTTCTAGTCCTGGTCGGGGCGCCGGATTCTGTCCCGGTTGCCCCTCTTCCAGGCCAGCTCTCTGCTGTGGCCTGAGAAGGCAGTGGAGGATGGCCCAGGTGCTTGGGCCCTGCACCCCATGGGAGACCAGGAAAAGCACCTGGCTCCTGGCTCCTGCCTTCGGATCAGCGCGGCGCGCTGGCTGCAGTGCGCCAGCCGCAGCAGCCATTGGAGGGTGAACCAACGGCAAAGGAAGACCTTTCTCTCTGTCTCTCTCTCTCACTGTCCACTCTGCCTGTCAAAAAAAAAAAAAAAAAAGAAACTCAACAACAATAAAACAACACACTAAGAAACAGACAAGAACTTTTTTTGTGTGGTTTATTTTTTATTTATTTATTTTTATTTAATGGGCATAAATTTCCAAAGTACAGCTTATGGGTTATAATAGCCTCCTCCCCCCCATAATTTCCCTCCCACCCACAACGCTCCCCTCTCCCACTCCCTCTTCCCTTCCCTTCACATCAAGATTAATTTTCAATTATCTTTATATACAGAAGATCAATTTAGCATATATTAAGTAAAGATTTCCACATTTTGCTCCCACACAGAAACACAAAGTGTAAAATACTATTTGAGTACTAGTTATAGCATTAAATAAACACCTAAGAGTAATTGTGTATTAATTACAGAGTTCAACCAATAGTTTTAAGTAGAATATAAAATGCAACTTTTGTATTGTTGTGGCTCCCCCCCCACAACCTCCCTCCCTCCCGTGGCCCTCCCCTCTCCCACTCCCTCTCCCATCCTGCCCTTCATCATGTTTCATTTTCAATTACCTTCATATACTGAAGATCAACTTAATGTATACTAAGCAGGGATTTCAACAGGCTGCACTCACACAACCGCACAAGGTATAGGGTATTGTTCGACTAGTAGTGTTGTTTTTGAGTTTCATAGTTAAACACATTAAGGACAGAGATCCTACGTGGGGAGCATGAACCCAGTGACTCCCGTTGTTGATTTAACAACTGGCACTGTTATTTATGATGTCAGCAATCACCCGAGACTCTTGCTATGAGCTGTCTAGGCTATGGAAGCCCCTTGAGTTCACCAACTCTGAATTTGTTTAGTGAAGGCCGTATCACAGTGGAGGTTCTTTCCTCCCTTCAGAGAAAGGCGCCTCTCTCCTTGATGGCCTGATCCTTCTGCTGGGGTCTCAGACAAGAACTTAAACAGACATTTTTCAAAAGAGGAAATATAAATGGCCAACAGACACATGAAAAAATGCTCAGGATCTCTAGCCATCAGGGAAATGCAAATCAAAACCACAATGCGGTTTCACCTCATCCCTGTTGGAATGGCTTTCATACAGAAATCAACGAACAACAAATGCTGGCAAGGATGTCGGGGGAAAAGGTACACTAATTCACTGTTGGTGAGAATGTGAACTGGTAAAGCCTCTATGGAAGACAATATGGAGATACCTCAGAAATCTGCATATACACCTACCATATGACCCAGCCATCCCACTCCTGGGAATTTACCCAAGGGAAGTGAAATCAGCATATGAGTTATCTGTACCCCCACGTTTATTGTAGCTCAATTCACAATAGCTAAGACATGGAATCACCCAAATGCCTCTCAACTGAAGACTGGATAAAGAAATTATGGGATATGTACATCATGGAATACTACACAGCAGTTAAAAAAAAAAGAAATCCGGTCATTTGCAACAAAATGGATGAATCTGCAAAACATCCTACTTAGTGAAATAAGCCAGTCCCAGAAGGACAAATACCATGTGTTCTTCCTGATCTGTGATAACAAATAGAGCACCTAAAAGGTAATCTATGGAAGTGAACTTGGCACTTTGAGATGCAATGGCTTTGAACAGCTGTTGTCTTGCCTGTTGAGAAACAGCTTTTTCTTTTTTTCATATTATTTGTTGAACTCTTTACTTAGTATAGAGTTAATTGTATGTGTATAAACTTAATTTAAAATAGGTCTTAGTAAAAAATAATTTTGGGAATAGGAGAGGGAGGAGGGAGAGGAGTGGGAGTGTGAGTGGAAGGGTGGGTACAGTGAGAAGAATCACTATGTACCTAAAGTTGTCTTTATGAAATGCATGAAGTTTGCATTCCTTAAATAAAAGGTTTCTGGGTTGGGGGGCAGTTGCTGCTTGGGATACCCATGATACCCACTCCCATATCTGAATGTCTGGATGTGAATGCCACCTCCACTCCTGATTCCAGCTTCCTGCTGATGCAGACCCTGGGAGGCAGCAAGCAATGGCTCAAATACTTGGGTCTCTGCCATCCACTTGGGAGACCTGGACTAGTTCCTGGCTCTTGGCTATGGTCTGACCCAGCTCTGACCATTGTGAACACTTGTGGAGTAAACTAGCAAATGAGAACTCTATCTCTCTGCCCCCACAAATAAAATAAAACAGATAAAATTTTTTAAAAGTGGGATTCTGGGTGCCACCTTTGTGGCACAGAGGGTTAAGCCTCTGCTTTTAACCTCGGCATCCCATCTCTGAGACTTGGATCCAGCCCCAGCCACTCCACTTCCAATCCAGTTCCCTTGAGGATGCATCTGGGCGGGCAGTGGAAGCCGGCACAAGTCCTTGGGCCCCTGCTACTCATGTGGGAGGTCCAGTTGGGGTTCCTGGCTCTGGGCTTTGGCCTGGCCCAAACCTGGCTGTTGCGCCCTTTGGGGAGTGAACCAGCGGATGGAAATTCCTTCTCTCCCTCTTTTCCTCTGTTGCTCTGCCTTGCCTTTCAAATAAATAAAACCAAAAAAAAAAAAAAAAAAAAAAAAGGGATTCTGGTGTTCAGGCTCCTTCCTACTTAACACCACCTGATGTTCAGCGACCTTGAGCAGCTTCTCACGGGAGGGCTTGGGCTCCCAGAGCAGATCTTGGACAGCTGCACAGAGGCCAGTGTCTTGTGATGCTGTGTGAGGCCCTGCCATTTGGAATCATGCTATGCCCTCCTTATACCCATTCACGTCTTTCTGCCTTCATCGCCTGACTTGGGGCGCACCGGAAATTTCTTTGCCACCTACTGAAAGAGTGTTCAGTTCCCGTTTGGACTAGATATTTGTCATTCAGCAGGGTCCTCCCCAGAGAGCCGAGAGCACAGGTGCTCTCCCACTAAGGGTCCCTGTTGCCTGTCCTCAACATGCTCCCCTCTTTCCTGGGGCCGGGGAGGCCGCCCAGGAGTCTCCCACACTTTACCCAAGCGCGAGGAGATGTCATTGTGTAAACCAAAGAAAGGGGGCGCTGCTGGAGCCTGCTCTGGGGCCACCAGCACCAGAGCCTGGGTCCCTCAGGTCCTCAGAGGCCCCACCCGCGTGTGCAGCTAGGAAGCAAGCCCTCAGAGCCCTCCCTGGAGCTCTCATCACCAAGGCTACCCCTTTCCAGACTCACCAATGCTATCTTGTGTAACATTTGCTTTTATTTGTCCCCAAACAATGTCTTTCAAGGTTCACAGGGAGCCCGTCCTCGGGCCCTGGCAGGCGAGCTGCTCAGCATTCACCCCGCCGTGTGCTTGGGCTGTCGCGTCCTTTGGTCCTGCTGCTTTCAGGCTCCTCTTCCCGGTCTGACCATGCCTACTTTCGGGTCTTTCATCCCACAAAAGCCCCTTGACCCCTGTGCCTTCCTAGCATCTTTGCCTGTTTGGTTGGGTTTTCATTTTTTAATTTTCTTTTTAGTATCTACTCTTTTACTAATTCTGAAAATAAAACACTTTTTTTTTTTGTTTTGGTACATCGTTAATAATTCAAGATCATAAGAATAGCACAAACAAAAACTGATGTCTCTTTTAGGGTTGATAACACGAAGTGCAGGCCGCATTCAGCTGGGATGGAGATAGCGAGGTTTCGTGCAAGGCCAGTTTAATGAGAAGGTCACTTGGTGCCATGGTCAACACTGCAGCTCTTATGTCCAGGAGGTCTAATTTCACACCTAGCCTCCCAGCCCCTCCACACGAGCAACCTCTGGCAAGCTACGGATCCCTCCTGAACCGCAGTTAGGTAGTTTGGGGAAGACCAAATGGACGAACATAGGTGAACCCTGGGGAAGAGTGCTTGGAACAGGTGACCACTATATGAATATCCACATGCCAAAGACCCAACTCCTGGTCAACCCACAAGCACAATCCTCTTCAGCCAGCCACTCAGTGAGTGGACACTCCCTACCCCCAAAATTAGGCACCACCTCTGACCCCTCTTTGTCCCTTGCTGCCTGTAGTCAGTGCATCAGCCATATCACAGTCTTCACTGTAAAATGTGAATTTTACATTTGTCTCTATAGACAAATTGCACCTGCAGTGTTAATGGAACCCCTGATACATTGATGGTGAGATTGATGAGCGGAAAACGGGTGGACAGCATGTCTACTCCCAAACAGACACTCAAAAGTAGAGAAAACAGGTATTTAAAAAAAACTTATGCACCTGTGGTCATAGCAACTTTATCCAGCAAGTCAAAAAATGTGGAATATCCATGGGAAGATAACTGGAGAAGCAAGATATACACTCTCCCTACATTCCTGAGACTCTGGCTAGCTCTTCCTCTACTGTGTGTGTTTTTTTTTTTTTTTTTTTTTTTTTTTTTTTTTTTTTTTGACAGGCAGAGTAGACAGTGAGAGAGACAGAGAGAAAGGTCTTCCTTTTTCGTTGGTTCACCCTCCAATGGCCACCGTGGCCAGTGCGCCGCGGCTGGCGTACCGCGCTGACCCGATGGCAGGAGCCAGGTACTTCTCCTGGTCTCCCATGGGGTGCAGGGCCCAAGTACTTGGGCCATCCTCCACTGCACTCCCTGGCCACAGCAGAGAGCTGGCCTGGAAGAGGAGCAACCGGGACAGAATCTGGCACCCCGACCGGGACTAGAACCTGGTGTGCCGGCGCTGCAAGGTGGAGGATTAGCCTAGTGAGCCGTGGCACCGGCCCTCCTCTACTGTTTTTGCCTTTGGCTCAGCAATGACCTTGTGGCCCAGTCCCCTAGGGTTCAGCTGCAGCGAGCACCCCAACATTGCTTTGAAGCTCATGCCATGTTCATGGGACTGGACCAGGTGTTCCTCTCAGTGTAGGAAGTGTGGGGGCATTTTGACCTCCGAGAGATGACAGCCCCTTCGTCCCCGTCTCCTTCCAGATGGTCGGTAACAGGCTTGTCTTTGCTGGAGCTCTATTCCAGGCAGTCCTCTCTGTCTGCACTGCTGCAGGTCAGAGGTGTCTCTCCCTCCATCCTGATCTCTAATATAAGCAATATTCTCCCAGCCAGGCTTCTACAACAGCAGTTTGCTTCAAGAGCACAAATTAAAGTAATGCCACCAAGGGCATTAATGGTCTTAGCAGAGTCAACATGGAGAGCATCATGCGTTCTCTATTTAATTTTTAGAGTGACTAAGCAGAGGCAATGCCCTTCCAGCCAGGCCTGGTCTGAATACCAAAGAGACACAGCTAGAGAAAGGAGGAGGGGAAGAACCTTGAGCTGTCACTCAACTGCAGTGCCCAGCTCATCTGCCAGCCCTGTGGGGCTATGGGACAGAAGATAAAGGTCAGGAACTCTTAGCAAATATTTGGAGGACTGTTCCCATGCCCAGTGGGTTTGGACACAAGGTAATCCTCTCCTGGAAGGGGCTCAGTAATCCCTGAGCAAATGCCTGGCCTAACTGGTAACTCTATGGCTGAGCCAGCCTGTTTCCCCTGGGCCAGAGTCAGGAAGGGAGAAGGTGAGTCCAGCACCCAGGCTGAGGTTTGAATTGGAGTGGAGGAGGCCTCAGCACATCTGCGGAGGAATGCTTTTATCTGTGAGACCTGTTGGGTTGGGATATGCAATATTGTGTTATCTATAAAAATATTTACAGAGCGTTGGCTGTGTACTAGGTTCTGAATTGGGGACAGGCCTTCAGGGGGTGAAGAGACATGGTCCCTGTCAGGTGTCTAGAATCTGATTGGGAAACAGTTTGTAAACTCAGGTGGCATCTCTGAGTTTTCTCACTATTGGATTCCCAGCAATTGTTGCATTGAATGAATAAATGGCTTATAAGACAATGGAAAACTTCATGCTATCTCAAGGGATCCAAAGACAGCTTCCTAGAAATGGATGCAAAGAGAAGAGAGAGAGCTGGGCAGGGAGGAAAGAGAAGGGTAGATGCAGGCAGAAGGGACAGCATATGCAAAGTTGCGGAGGTGAAGGGTGTCATGGCACAGCTGGGAGCTGCCAGTGCTTCCACATGCGTGGTGTGCAGAGCTCACTCGGTGGGAGACCTGATGTTGGAGCTCCGAGCAGGATCTGGGTCTGAAAGGTTATGGTGAGGAGCTTGGATTCTTTCTAGACACTCTTGAAGGGTTGCTTTTTCAAGTAGCAAAGAAACAAGATCTGATTTGCGTTTTAGATCATCTACATGGAAGATGAGTTTGTTCATTCTGTCTACTAATATATCTTCAAAACAAATCCCTGTTATAAACCAGTATTAGGCTGAGTCTAGACACACTGTCCAATAGAAACATAATGCAGGCTGTATAATTTAAAATTTCCTAGTAGCCACATTAAAAAAAATAGTGAAAAGAGAAACAGGTGACCCACTTAATCCAATATATCTGAAATATGGTACATTTTTACATTACTATTTTCACTCAAAATCTTTGTGATCCAGTGTGCACCTTATTCTTACAGCACATTCAATTTGCTTGGATCTTGCTTCAAGGACTCAGGAGCTCAAGAGGTTAGAGGCTGCCATACTGAGCCATGTGTGCAGGACTAGATGGGGGTCTACAAGCTGAGCAGGGTCTCTGTGGGGAGCAACTGGGAGCAACTCGGACTAGACTAAGTTACTGGAATTAAGACTTATTCTATGCATCTGCTCTCCCACAATATGGCGCTGAGAAGGGAGTGAGAACTTCTACACAGCTGCCTCCAGTTCAACCAATAAACTATAGGACCTGCTCCTGATTGGAGGAGAGCAGCATACTCGGCGTGTGGGTAGCAGAGTTGGGATTGGTGGAAGAGGACTATAAAGGAGGAGAGAGACAACATGCACCAGGAACATCTAAGGGGAACATCTATCTGAAGGAACACCTGTGCAGCCCCCGAGAGAGCCGGCCGGCGGTGTGCCGCTCCCCCGCGGAAGTGGGGAAAGTGGCCAGGGGGAACCGCCCTTCCACGGAGATGGAAGGGTCGGTAGCCAACCCGGGAAGAACCAGCAGCAAACCCCGGGAGGGCCGAGCAGACGAAAGAACAGCGCAGGGTCCTGTGTCGTTCCTCCACGAAGACGGGGAGCGACAGGTCTCTGTCCTCACTGAACTCAGAGCCTAGCAGAGATGCACAAGTGGACAAATAGAACAGTCCAGTGAAAGTGACAGTGGTGGTGAGAGGTGCAAGGGAAGATCCAGCCACCCAAAGAGCGTGGCAGAGGGACTTAGTTTAGGATGAATTTAACTTGATTCCTCTAAGATCAATGAAGGTCAACGAAGTGATGGGGATGGACATTCCTTGCTGGCAGAGTTGAATGTATGAAGGGCTTTGGCCACATTTGAACTGCTTGAAACCCTGATAAGGGGCTCCAGATGAACTTGGAAAGAACAGCAAGGCAAGATGAGGCATCTCTGTGGTCACAGTGGGCACTGGGGCTTTATTCTAAGAACAATGGGAAACCACAGAGGGTCACATGTGGGGAAGTGAGCCAAATGATGGCAAATCAACCGTGTGTGTGGTGCTGTGCACAACTGGCTGGGATGGGGCAGGACTGAGCAGCCAGCTGGTTCCTGGGGTAGTTGTCGAAGAGGAGGTGCAGGTGGGTGTGGCTGAGCATGGTGGCTATGGACATGGGAAGAAGTGGATGGATGCAGGAGCAAGTGAGAACCAACAGGAATAACAAATGGACTGCAGGTGTGTGTGTATATGTAGGGGTGTGGTTTGGAAAGCAAACAGTGATGAATGATCTCCTCAACCCCAGGTTTCTGGTGTTATTTCTGAGATGGGGAACATAAAAGAGGAGTAGTAGCTTTGAGGGTTGAGGAGATGATGGGCTCAGGTTATTTTTTCTTAAGATTTATTTATTTATTTATTTGAAAGAGTTACAGAGAGAGAGAGAGATAGAGAGACAGAGAGAGGAAGTGACATGCACATTAGTAGGGAGTTGGATTGGAAATGGAGCAGCCGGTCTCCAAGCAACACCCATTTGGGATGCCAGCATTGCAGGTGGTGGCTTGATGGGTTCAGCTTGGAATGTGCTGTGACATCTCCAAGGTCTGATAGTGATAGGAGGTGAGTCCAAGCTTGGGAGAGAGGTCTGGGTTAATCACAGAGATTTGGGAGATAGTGTGGGTTGGGAATTCAACATGTGAAAGTAAATTAAATCATCTCCAGCAGTGGTTTTCAACCAGGAGTGATTTTACCATCCAGGGGGCATTCGGCAATGTCTAGGGACATATTAAGGGGGAGCCTAAGTGTCATCAAGTGGGTGATACCAGGGATGCTGCTAAACATCTGGCAATGCCTAACCACAAAGGTTTACCTAGCCCAAAATATCAGGTATGCTGAGGTCGAGAAGCCCGAGATAGGTGAGTGTCACAGCGGCCCAGAGAATCTCTGGCCTTTAATGTAGGCAGGAAGACGCAAAAGAGCGATCAGTGAAGCAGGGGGAGGGGAGAAGACAAGAGCAGGCAGGAGCCAGCAGCCCCAGTTAGGGCTATGGCTTCAGTGGTGGGTGGACGATGCCATTGCTGTGACTTTCTGGTGGGGATCGTCTTCTCCAAGTGAGACCAGTGACCACTAAAACTCCCAAGCACCTGGAATACCAGCTTGCACGTGAGGCAGGCTTATGGCAGAGTGGGAAGAGCACTGGCGCAGTGGCTGCTCCTGTGTTTGCTTGGGCAAGCAGCTCGGAGCCCCTGGGCCTCGGTTTTCGCATCTGGAAAATGAGTATGTGAAGGTGATCAAGAGAGAAGACAGTCTATGCGGTCCACAGTAAATGCTCAGTTAGTGAGCATCCTCTTTGCTTTCCTTTACCATCCTCTGGGAAGGCTTGTCTATGGGTTATTCATAGATTTGTATTCAACTCTCAACTCCGCCGGAATCCTGCCAGACGCAGGACTAGCTGTAGATGAAGTCTCTGGCTGCTCCCTTACGTTATAGATGAGGCTTGACTGGTGATTTTCTGGGCTGCTGTGTGGCCTGTTTGTAAAAAATATCCTCTCCTCCCTCATTCCTCCCTGTTCTCTTACCCTGGTCTTTCTCTGCCCTTTTATTAGGGTCCTTTGTGTTAAAGGTGACCCCAGTGGCAAGGCCAGCTTTTCTGCCCTGTGGTTTGGCTCACTGTCAGACTAGGAAGTTGGAAAAGAGGCACTGAGTGGGGCGCTTTCTGGGGGCCATGGGATGCCAGCCTTTTCAAACTTTCTCTGCCATCATCCAGCAAAAGGGGATAAACTTGAACTACTCTGCACCCAGCACCCCTAGGTTTGGGGTCTGATGGAGATGAAGAATCGGCAATGTACCCTAAGGCTGTATTTTCTGAGAAGTCTCTTGGTTCATCTAAAAAATTTAATTTCTAGTGCATAATGCATCACTTTTTTTTTTTTTTTTGACAGGCAGAGTGGACAGTGAGAGAGAGAGACAGAGAGAAAGGTCTTCCTTTTGCCGTTGGTTCACCCTCCAATGGCCGCCGCGGCCGGCGCGTTGCGACCGGCGCACCGCGCTGATCCGATGGCAGGAGCCAGGAGCCAGGTGCTTTTCCTGGTCTCCCATGGGGTGCAGGGCCCAAGCACTTGGGCCATCCTCCACTGCACTCCCTGGCCACAGCAGAGAGCTGGCCTGGAAGAGGGGCAACCGGGACAGAATCCGGCGCCCCGACCGGGACTAGAACCCGGTGTGCCAGCGCCGCTAGGCGGAGGATTAGCCTAGTGAGCCGCGGCGCCGGCCAATGCATCACTTTTCATTTTAATTCCAAGAATTAATTGCATATGCTCTTCTAGCCAAGTTATATAATCTGCCCCGTCCCACAGAACCCAGGAGGCAGCAGCATAGAAGCTTGAGATCAAATCCAACTTCATCCCCACAAACAACCCAACACTCTTCTGGCGGACCATGTATCCCTTGGACCATGGCAATTCCTAATGACGCAGGGGCTGATGAAAGCCAACACCTGGAATAAGGACTTCTCCTGGGACATGGGGTAGTCCTTGAATTCTCTGCACCTTTAAGGAGAGTCCTTTGATTTTTCTAGTTTATAGGATTTGGCTAAGTATAGATATTCTTTAAACATTTATTTGAAAGGCAAGCAATATACAGAGGGAGAGACAGTGAGAGAGAGAGAGAGAGAGAGAGATCTTTTATCCACTGGTTCACTCACATGGCTGCAACAATTGGGTTCAGGCCAGGCTGAAGCCAGGAGCCAGGAACTCCATCTGGGTCTCCCATGTGGGTGGCAGGGACCCAAGCACTTGGGCCATCTTCCACTGCTTTCCTAGGCACAGTAACAGGGAGCTGGATCAGAAGCAGAGTAGCCAGGACTCAAATTGGCGCTTTGATATGGGAAGCTTAAGCTGCTTGCTGCATCACAACACCAGCCCTCTCCCCCTCAATGGAGAAAACGTTTCCAACTTCTTTGGGGGCATCCACTGAGGGTGCTCTGTGTTATTTATGTTTGCTAATGGTTTTTACTCACAGGTACTGCGGTTGGAGAGGTTTTTGCTTATTGCAAAGGCATCATTATAAACATCCTCTATGGTTGCAGACATGGCCAAGCAAAAGGACTGTCACAGCCCCCCAGGAAGGACTGTAAGAAATGCAGTGTCAAAGGCAATGTCCTATTGTTGAAAGAAGTCTTCCCCGGGATGCTCGGGGATGGACGGGTGACTCTTTGACACATACACCTACTGCAGCTAAGTTTTCTGACTGCACACAGGGTCCAGCGCTCCCTCCAAGAAAAACACGGGCTGTTGCTCTTTTGCTCATGTGAACAAAATGGCTCTGAATTTACATAATTAAAATCCTGGTGTCTTTTCAGATCCTAACAATGGGTAATTAACACTGTTGCTTGTCAGCAGAGAAATAGCTCTGGAGGCGGCTACAGGGCCCCGCCATTTTATTTTGGGCCACATCTCGTGGACAATCAGGGCTAATTGAATCACCCCCATCTCATGGAAAATGAATGAAAGCGCATGGAGCGTAGCTGTCCGGCTCACAAGCCACCCAGAAAGGCTGCCTTGCGCCAACAAGCCTGCTTGGGAGCAGAACCCCAACCCTGCCTGGCGGACCGCTGCCTGACAGTCTAATTTTGAAGCGTTGCTTAAAATCTTAATCAGCGTGTTGAAATTAACAGAGGCGAGTTTCGACACCATGTTTGTTGTTTATGGTTATCATTTTTAATAAACGTTATAATGCTTGCACAGGTGTGGAAAAAGGCACAGCCCTGAGACACTGCTCTCTTCGGCCTGCCCTCTATAAAGAGGAAAAAAAAATTGTCGAGAATGAAGACATAACATATTCATCTGAGCTTGCCTGCCTTTTCTTTTGTGGGTCCCTGAAATCTACCTGCACTCTGGGGCTGGAGTCCATCTTCCCCGCACAAGTGATATCTTGATTGACACATCTCCAAATAAGCTTCTGAATAGCTTTCCGTATTAGCCGCAGAATAATTCAGATGTCAAATCACCACTCGCAGACTCCCTGACTCCTCTCGAGCTCCAGAATGAATTTTTTAAATATTTGGGAGAAAATATTAAATTTTGTTCTGGTTGGGTCAAAGTTCATATCATTTGGTAATAAAGAGCCACAGAGGGGGCTTGGCAGGGTGGGCTGCAGTTGATTTTATTTTGTGCAGTAGCTGCAGTTCTGGCTGACCCTTGGCGGCCGGTTTGGGGTTCGCTTGTCTGCCTGCAGCTTTCGGCATCTTTGCCCGGGGGCCGTGGGTTGCCTTTGGACAGAAAGGAGGACACGAAAAGAAAGAAAGAAAGAAAGAAAAAAAGCGCAATGCCTTTTTCTCGGCGTGCGGGACTCCTGGCTGATGTCATCTGTAAATATGCAGCTCTAATTGCGCCTCTGTGGCTGGCAAGGGAAGACGAGATCTCGGTTACTTGTTTTCATCTCTGTTGAAACCGCGCTGCCGAATTTCAGCCCGGGGTTCCCGTCTTGCAGACCACGCGGAAGTGATCCTTGCCGGCAAAAAGGCAAAAAATGACGGCTTCTCGTGATGTTTGTTGGACGCTCTGTGCCGTGTGGCTGAGAGAACTCTCATTTTTGCTGGCTGTTGATGCCGCTGTAAATATTTCACCAAGAATGCTACCTGCTTTGTGGCAAAGCCTTGCTAATTACACCAGCTTCTCTCTGTAATTACATATTGTTGTAGAATTCCACTGTAATGACACAACTGTGTCTTCCTCTGGTGGTGGTGGTGGTGGGGGGTGAATTTATACCAAGTGCGGCACCTGAATCTCCAGAAGCAATTAGCTTATCCATTCACATCCCTGTGTTTTCCTGCGACTTTATTGAAATGAAAGATAATGAATGAAATCCAATTATAGCAGGAAGACATCTAGTAACTGGATGTTTATTTTGAACTGCAGCTCCACTTGGTAAACAATGTAGGGAGGAGGAGGTCCCTGCTCTGCCGACAGCAGGTGAGACGTCCTGAGCCATGGCTGCTCTCCTCTCCGACTAGGGCAGGGGCTGGCGAGAGGCGCGGATTGCAGGCTCGGGTCCTCTTGCCAAAATACTTCTCTGAAAACTGTGTGTTCCCGGTCTGATGAATGCACAGCACTGCTCTTGGCTAGGAGGCTGATGATTGGTGGCACAGCTCTCTCTCCAAAAAAACAAACAAACAAACAAACAAAAAAAACGCTTCCCTTGATGCCATCATAATATCCAAGGCATCACAAATTCCCAGGATTTGTTGAGGAAGAATTCTGGAAACAGGATACAAATAATGTCCGCATTTTATGATTTTAAAACATGGACATTCCTATCTTTTTGGAAATCCTGGCTGTCCAGGACATGCAGAGAGATGGAGCCCCTATGAAAGATTAAAAAAACAAAACAAAACGAAAAGATAGCAGAGCCAAACTTCTCGAGAAAACAAATACAAAAACCAAAACCAGTGGACGGTTTAGACTTGCAGAAGGGACGCGTCTCTACCTCTCCACTGCTTTCTTTCCCTTTTCATTCCCTCGCAATCTTTCCTCTCCAGCCCTCTTCTCCCTTTTTATACATGCAAACATCGCAGAATGTCAAGTGCAGGGAAGTGACCCATCCTTCAAGGGCACAGGGCCCGGCGAGGCCCCCATCTCAGACAGCCAGGCGGCGCCCAGGTTACAGGCTCCGCAGCACGGCTTTGAACCTCCAAATGAAGTGACGTGTCGGCGTCAGCATCACGCTTCTTCCTGCTAACATTTGAGTCACTCTGAGGATGACGGCATCATTGTGCCAAGCAGGGGGAGGGGCCGGGGCCGGGGCCTAGGCTTGGATGACGGGTGACAGCCAGCTTGGTGCACGAGCCAGAGCTGATGGGCTTTCCTGCCCAGCCCTGCCGGGGGAACTGTTCTCTTCGATTTCCTCTCAGTGCCTGGGCTGGAGTGTGGCTGTCTAATGGTTTGCTGTCGATACAGTAAAAATGCTAACCCGTCTTTACATCTAATCTATTCTGAGAGAGCTCTTTACATAAATGGCCTATTCCATTTCTTCACTTTCAGAAAAGGCAATCAAAGGGGATTGAGCTGCACAGGCTGTTGGTACAGTGTTGTGTGTGTGTGTGTTGAAGATGAATCGTGAGACCCAGCGTTTTGTGTTAAGTTGTCTTTGACCGTTTTCTTCCTCGCTGTTTTTTTATGGGCTCTGAAAATCAACGCCAGGCTTCACTACCATCCATCTTTATATAGTAATAAATTAAGTGGGCGGTATTGATATTTTTGACTGAGCTTTTAAAATTTACATACTAATGACAATTATACCCTGGTGACTGTTGATTTCTGCTGTTGCTACTGCGCATGACTTGGGAAAGAGTTGTGCCTGTGGGTGCCGATGCTCTCCTGTCCTGGTCAGCGGGAACCCCAGGCCCAGGGTGGGGCCAGGACCAAGGCCTTGGCGAAGGCCAAGTTCCTGAGCCCAGGGTGGGTGTGAGCTCACAGTATGAAAATATTTAACTGCAAAGGGCCCTGCCTAACAGTACTTGGCTGGGAGTGGAGGGTGTCTTTGAGGTTCTTCTGCTTGGGCAGCTGTTAACCCTTTAGACGCTGAGTTAAGGGATGGGGAGGGAACTGTGGGGAAGGAGGCAGGCAGCAGAGGGCTCGCTGGAGGTGGGGCAATGGTGGGGGCGGGATTGACTCTTAGCTGACTGATACAGAGCAGCCCAATATTCAACACTGGTGCAGATTGGATGATTTCTAGAGGAGCCACCTCTTCTCTTGCCATAATTTAGGAGGATTCTTGGAGGACGTTGCAAAGTATTGTGTACTCTTCTTATTTTTTTCTGGGGGGGGGGGAGGGAGGTAGACATTAGCATTTTAAAACCTTGACATTGACCTCTCTTGCTTACGCGGAACTTCCGAACTTTTTCTGATGAACTCTGAGTTTGGGCAGAAGTGTGGACAGCCACCATCCGTCCCCCACCCCCTCCTGCCTGGTGCCTCCCTGGAGACAGAAAAAGGACATCTCCTCAGCATTTGGTATGAGGGGCCTGGAACAGGGCGGAAGCCCTGGCTGGGCGGGGGAGTGACCAAAGCAAGGTCAGGGTGGCTATATGATGTTACTTTCTGAAACCAAATCCCTCCAGGCCGTCCAGGATCTCCCTGGGGGGGTGGAGGGAGGTGTGTGTGCAAAAAACACAGACACACTGGCAAAAGGGCCTCCACTGCATGTAAATAATTATGCCGGGGACTGGGACAGCCTCGAAGCTAACAACAGTTTATTCGCAGAGATTAATTTGTCAGTAATATTGATTGTCGGGGGCCCGCCTCGTTCTAGTTAAGATTCCATAAGGCACAGACGGCAGCAACTCGAGCATGATTTTTCCCTCTAGAGTTTCCAGGCCGTGGAGGCGGCAAGGGGAGGAGGGGGAGGTTGCACAGCCAGTGCTGTCACATCGGAGCTGGCCAGCCCAGTCCCTCAGACAAGGCGCCTGGCTTTGGTGTACGTTTTGCCAAGGCAGTAATGAATTGTTTGTTTACATAGAGGGGTCCTTTTTCTCCCCTTTTCTTTCTTTCTTTCTTTCTCCTCTCTTCTTTCCTCAGAGCAGGTCACCAGGCTGTCCAGGCCTGTGTAGCCTCCAGTGACTCAACTCTGAAATCATCAGGCAGGATTATCCAAATATGAAGGCTGCTGAAAGTCGGGCTTCTCTGGTTTCCTGCTGCCCCGGCATCACTGGGTTCCAGCCCGGCGTGCAGGCAGTCCCAGAGAGCGAGGGCCCGTAGAGGAAGCGGGGAACCTGGCGGAGGCCTGGAGGAGCCCTCCCTCTCATCAGAGGCTCGCCTTTCAGCAGGGCCTGGGAGCCCAGAGCGCTACCGCATCACACACGGACCGCGCTGAAATGCGCCCTGGGCTGCTGCCCCGCCTCCCCCGCCTCCCCCATCTCCTTTCTTTGCTTTGAGTGTTTTCAAAATGAAAGAGTTTCTTCTTCCAAATTGCGCTGGGAGGCAAATTCTTGAACAGTGTAATAGAAAATGTTAGACAATATTCCTTACCGGAGCTATTGACATTTTGGATAGTTGTGACACTTTGATTTTTCTCAAAACCTATGGATCAAGCCTGGCTATATTATTGGACAGGAAGCCCTGATGAAAGCTTTTCCTTCATCTTTCTTTGTATTTTTCCCTCTCTGTTTGCTCATGGCTTTCTCTCTGAATATAATCGTGGTTTTCTTAAGCTGTCCGGGGAGTCATTATTGCCTTACTAAATATTTCATGGCGCGCAGCACACCGTACCTGCCAACTGCCTCTCATTTGTTGTCAAAAAATAAAGGGCTCATGCTTCGGAGGGGGAGAGAAGAGGAGCGCAGGTCTATTCCATTGTTTTTATTTTCAACTTTCTCGTCGGCACCAAGTGCACGGGAACACTGGCAACCTGGCAGGGGTGTCTTTTATTTGCCAGGTTCAAGGCCGGCCACTTATTTATTTATTTGCAGCTTATTTATGTGCTGCGCGTCCTTTTCTATGATTCCCAGCACTTGTTTTCTTGCAGTTTCCCTTCCTATTTGTTCAGAAGGGACAAGTTCAAAGAGGCTGTGGCAGCCGAGGGAGAGGCTGACTGAATACTAACCCTCCAGCGCCCGCCTGCACTGACCTTGAGGGAGGCGCGGTAAACGGTCCCATTGCAGACCGGGGCCGGCATGTGTGTTTTGTTAGACCAGGTCGGCAGGGGTCAGGGCTCACCTGAGGCCAGCGGGGGCCGGGCTGACCTGCCTGAGCAGTGGGGTAATGCATTTTTAAAAGGGACATTCTCGCCTTTGAATGGGCCTAATATGGACTCTGTTTAAAAACCTGTCAGAGTCCCAAGCACACACTCCATAAAATATAAATCAGTACTCACTGCTTGCACATGTTGCTTGTTTTTCATAATGTTTGTATTTGAAGTCTGGAATCTCACTTCCTGTCAGACTCCCTTGTGCTCTCTCCTCCCAGTTCGGAAGGAACAAGTGGCAACTTCAGTGGCGCTTTCTCAATGAAGACACTTCCTGTCAAGTCTGTCAGCGGCCCTGGCACAATTAGCATTCTCCTCTCTCTCCCTCTCTCCCTCTCTCTCTCTCTCTCTCTCTCTCTGGCTTATTTCTCACGGCGGCTTTACCTGTGCCATGGAGAAAGAGGCTGCTAACTCTCTGGGACCCTGCCTGACGATGCCGTATCTCAATAGGCCTGCGGCCTGCACACCTGGAGTCACTGGAGAGAATTGGGAAGGGGCCTGGCGGGAAGAACCTCAGGTCACCTGCCCTGGGTGACAGATGACCCAGAATGGCCTGTTGATAAATTCACCGTGCAGGTGTCTCATTAATTTCCGAGTGCCTTTGGTCGCCTCCGACCCATTCTGTCCCTGTGTGTGACCCACATGTAATTCCCGTGAAGGAGTCTTCCACATGTGTCCATGGGACTGCCCGTAGCTCACTCCATCGCTCTGAACCCTCTCCAGAGATCCTGCTAGATAGCCCAGTCTTCCCCTGCTGTCTGGCTTAACTTCTTCTCCCACTCCCTGGCCCCTTCTTGGCTCCTGCCTGCTGCCCTGGTAGGAGTGGTAGGTGACAGTGGCATAGGGCACACTGTGGTGCTTGACCAAGTCGGCAGGTCTTGTATTCTGGGGTTCTGATGGACAGCGCCAGGGCAGGGAGAGGGCTGTGGAAATTGCCGTGTTCTGCGTCCTCCCTACAATCAGCCTGAACATTTTCACAATGTGCTCCCTGGAGCACCCACCGCGTGTACTTAGAAAGCAACATGGTGCTCTCCTGCAAAGCTGTGTGCTTGTTGAACTTGGCAGTGTACGCGCGTGTTTCCCATGTGCTCAGTTTTTACTGTTTATGCAGTCTCCCAGTTAATAGGGCCAGCACAATCCTTCTGTCTCAGCTCTTTACCTTCTGTACCCAGAAAGTGGTGGCTTAGGGGGCCCCGTGTAAGGTCTCTGCTTGGCCTGGGCACCTTCGCTCTCATTTTGGAACCCGGCAGTCATCAACATCCTCAAGAACTTCAGGACTGCCAGGATTCAGAGACCCACACCAAGGGCTACCCACTTGCCATTCGCTTCAGTATCTAATATTTAAAATAAAGAATAAAAACAACAACAAGAAGAGACCCACACCAAGCCTTCGTGGTTCCCTGCATTTCTGCGAGGATCTGATTTTAAACACATGCCCAGGACAGCACAGGCCTCCGTGCTGGAATGGGCTCCGCGGTGCTTGCTTCGTCTTAAAAGCATGGGAACCATAAATCAAGATGAAAATCCTTCAGCCCAAAAGCCTCACCAATTGATACAATTTGAAAATGGGCAGCTGGAGAGGCTGGGGAGAAAGCTGACATGATGACTTTTATAATAGCAGAACGTTTAAGGTTATAGAAATAAAAGGAAGAGGATGAAATCAGGCCCGTTGATCTCTGCCTGCAGGCTCTCTCTGCTCCCTGGAAGCTCCAGCAATTATTTCTGCTCTGGCTTTCCCCTCCTTTTTTTCCAGCAGTCTGTTTGAAATGAAGCAGAACCGGGCACGGCAGGCTTATCAGTGTCGTTAGCTGACAGGGCGCCCGCACACCTGCTTTTACTTGCTGCTGTTTCAGGCACTAATGCCATAGAGAATGTTGCTCGGGTCCTTATAATGTGTAAAGATTCATTTATTTCACCTTTTGAACCTGCCTGACCCCCTGGGCTTGTGCTGGGGAGGGGGCAGTGGGCTGGAGAAGGCTTTTCTCCTGGCACTTAGAAGAAACTGGCAATTAGGGGTCTGGCCCTGGGGCTGTTGCTATGATAGAGGCTTAAAAGAGAGGTGGGGGCTCAGCCGGGGAGGCGCTGGGAGCCGGGATGGGGGATGGGGCCCAAGAGGTGCTCCCCTGGCTGTGGCCTCCCGGGGAAGAGGCTCCACCTTGTCCGGAGTGCAGGGCCCTTTCTTGAGATCTGTGCACTCTCATTTTCAGAGACCGCCTCCCGTCACATCCCCACACGTGCGAGGACGCACCCACCTCCACCTTTGCTCCCACTGTTGAAAACATTCATTTAAGACATCATTGTGCCTCCAGAGTGATCTGGCTAGCGAGTGCTGCCTTTTGTGCACGATGGCTGAGATTTCTTGGCAGCTGTTGTGCGAACCTGGGAATTCCTGCAAAGTGAGCAATATCTGCTCTTCAAATTGTTTCCGATATAACAGCATTTTTATGAATATTAAATGTAGCCATTAATGAGGTTGATAGAATATTAAGTTTTACAGACATTTAGACATTTAATTAAACACCTATTAGTAGTTTCAACTTTATGGTTTTTCTTTTCAGAGTTTGGAGCCAATAAACATATTTTTTTGGAGCTCAGAAATTTTTAATAGGTCCCTGAAAAGGAAAAGGCTGTAGTTGACACCTGACACCTCATTTGCTTAACATAACTTTTGTTTTCTTGCCTTATTTTGGTATGAGTTGGAATCATACATTTTTCCTTTGGAAGTCTTAGTTTAGGAATAAAAAAGAAGTTCTTGGGGCTGGCGCTGTGGCGTAGTGGGTAAAGCCGCTGCCTGCAGTGCCAGCATTCCACATGGGTGTCAGTTCCAGTCCCGGCTGCTCCACTTCCGATCCAGCTCTCTGCAGTGGCCTGAGAAAGCAGTGGAAGATGGTCCAAGTGCTTGGGCCCCTGCACCCACGTGGGAGACCCAGAAGATGCTTCTGGCTCCTGGCTTCGGATCAGCGAAGCTCCGGCCATTGTGGTCAATTGGGGAGTGAACCATCGGATGGAAGACCTCTCTGTCTCTCTCTCTCTCTCTCTGCCTCTCCTTCTTTCTCTACATAACTCTTTCAAATAAATAAATAAATAAATATCAAAAAAAAAGAAATTCTTGGGGGACTTTAATTCCAGTTCCTTCTATTTCATAATTCACAGTGCTATCAGTTATTATCAGCAGACACTGGTCTTGTTTATGTGACCCCTTTGACACTTAATCCTATATTTATGATCAATTATGAATTTCAACTGATCACTTTGACTAGTAAGATGGCATTGGTACATGCCAACTTAATGGGATTTGGAGTCCCATGGCACATTTCTAGCTCTACCATTAGGGGTAAGTCTGAGTGAGCATGTGCTGAACTGTACATCTCCTCCCGCTCTTATTCACACTCTTATATTTAACAGGGGTCAATTTTCAGTTAAATTTAAATACCTAAGAATAATTGTGTGTTAATTAAAGAGCTCAACCAATGGTATTAAGTAGAACAAAAAACTACTAAAAGGAATAAAATAGTAAGCTGTTCCTCAACAGTCAGGACAAGGGCTGATCAAGTCATTGTTTCTCATAGTGTCCGTTTCACTTCTACAGGTTTCCTGTTAGGTGCTCAGTTAGTTCTCACAGATCAGGGAGAACATATGCTATTTGTTCCTTTGGGACTGGCTTATTTCTCTCAGCATGATGTTTTCCAGATTCCTCCATTTTGTTGCAAATGACCAGATTTCATTTTTTTTTACTATTGTATAGTATTCTATAGAGTATATATCCCATAATTTCTTTATCCAGTCTTCTGTTGATGGGCATTTAGGTTGATTTCATGTCTTAGCTATTGTGAATTGAGCTGCAATAAACATGGAGGTGCAGACAGCTCTTTTATTTGCCAATTTAATTTCCTTTGGGTAAATTCCAAGGAGTGAGATGGCTGGGTCATGTGGTAGGGCTATATTCAGGTTTCTGAGGAATCTCCAAACTGTCTTCCATAGTGGCTTTACCAGTTCGCATTCCCACCAACAGTGGGTTAGTGTCCCTTTTTCCCCCACATCCTCGCCAGCATCTGTTGTTAGCTGATTTCTGTATGTGAAACCTCACTGTGGTTTTGATTTGCATTTCCCTGATGGCTAGTGATCCTGAACATTTTTTCAGTGTCTGTTGGCCATTTAGATTCCCTCTTTTGAAAATGTCTATTTAGGCCCATCTCTTAAGTGGGTTGTTTGTTTTGTTGTTGTGGAGTTTCTTGATCTCTTTGTAGATTCTGGTTATTAATCCTTTATCAGTTGCATAATTTGAAAATATTTTTTCCCATTCTGTCTGTTGTCTCTTCACTTTCCTGATGCTCCACTTCCGATCTAGCACTCTGCTACGGCCTGGAAAAGCAGTGGAAGATAGACCAAGTCCTTGGGCCCTTCTATCCATGTGAGAGACCCGGAAGAAGCTCCTAGCTCCTGGCTTCAGATTGATGCAGCTCTATCTGTTGCGGCCAACTAGGGAGTGAACCAGTGGATGGAGGACATCTCTCTCTCTCTCTCTGTCTGCCTCTGCCTCTCTGTATCTCCTTCTTTCAAATAAATAAATAAATAAATAAATCTAAAAAAAAAAAAGAGTTTGAGAGAGACAGAGAAGCTACGAGCCCCTGGATCCATCTGGACCTGAAGTCATAAAGCTAGGCCCCCTCTCCAATGCTGTGGTATAGCGGGTAGAGCCCCCGCCTGCAGTGACAGCATCCCATATGGGCACTGCTTCGAGTCCCGGCTGCTCCTCTTCCAATCCAGCTCTTTGCTAATGGCCTGGGAAAAGCAGTAGAACATGGCCCAAGTCTTTGGGCCCCTGCACTGTGTGGGAGACCCAGAAGAAGCTCCTGGCTCCTAGCTTTGGATTGGCCCAGCTCCGGCTGTTGTGGCCATTTGGGGAGTGAACCAGCAAATAGGAGACCTCTCTCTGTCTCTGCCTCTCAAATACATAGATTTTAAAAAAGAAAGAAAGAAAAAAACTAGGCCACCTCTAACATCTACTTTTATAAGCTGGTAAATGTGACTTTGCTTAAGCCAGTTTGACTTGGGTTGCTGTCATTTGTAACCAAGAGAATCCTGACAAATATATACTCTGATCCTACTAAAAGGCAAGTCCTACCAGAGAGATTTCACTTCATATACTCTGTTAGAAAACAATTTGAAATTTGTACTAGAAAGTGGAATGAAGGGTATAGGAGTGATTGGAAAGAGAACAATGTTAACACTATGTAGAATAATATTATGGAGTACCTCCCATGCACTGGGCACTGTGCTAAGGTATTCCAGCATCTCTCTCTCTCTCTTTAAAGATTTTTTATTGATTAGAAAGAGTTAGACATGGGCCGGCGCTGCGGCTCACTAGGCTAATCCTCCGCCTTGCGGCGCCGGCACACTGGGTTCTAGTCCCGGTCGGGGCACCGGATTCTGTCCCGGTTGCCCCTCTTCCAGGCCAGCTCTCTGCTGTGGCCAGGGAGTGCAGTGGAGGATGGCCCAAGTGCTTGGGCCCTGCACCCGCATGGGAGACCAGGATAAGCACCTGGCTTCTGCCATCGGATCAGCGCGGTGCGCCGGCAGCAGCGCGTGGGCAGTGGCGGCCATTGGAGGGTGAACCAACGGCAAAGGAAGACCTTTCTCTCTGTCTCTTTCTTACTATCCACTCTGCCTGTCAAAAAATAATAAAAAAAAAGAGTTAGACACAGAGAGGGAGATGTTTTCCATTTGCTGGTTTACTCCCCAGGTGTCCACAATGGGTCAGGCTGAAGCCAGGAGCTAGGAGTTTCATTCAAATCTCCCCTGTGGATGGCAGGGGCCCAAACAACTAGGTCATCTTCCACTGCTTTTCCCAGGCCATTAGCAGGGAGCAGTACCGGAAGTGGAGCAGCCGGGACACAAACCAGTGCCCATAAGGGATGCTGGGAAGGCAGGCAGTGGTTTTCCCTGCTATGCCACTATGCCGGCCCCCCCAGCAACTCTCTGAGGTTAATCATCCCCACCTTACACACGGGAAATGGAAGCTCAAGGGTGCTTGGCTAATAAGAACACAGTCTGGTCAGTTTCACATCTATCTCATTCTAAAGTAGAGCCAAGCAACACCTAGACTTATGTCCTAAGCCTGGGCATAAGGACCTGGAAACTCAGGCCTTCTGTTGGTTGCTGTGGTCCTGCATTAGACAGTCCTTCATGTTTTTGAATCCACTGCCTGCCTTTATTCTCTTTGCAACATGTATGGAGTGCCAACCTTGAAAAATTCCATTCTTTGAGTTCTGAAAACTTTTAGGCTACTTAGAATATCCTATTAAAATGCAACTTCTAATTAATATTCAGGTAATCAGACTACTTGACATATGTTTTTTAAAAATATTTTTATTTATTTATTTGAAAGACAGGACACAGACAGAGAGAGAGGGAAAGACAGAGAGAAAGGTCTTTTATCCACTGGTTCACTCCCCAAATGGCCACAACTGCTGGAGCTGGGCTGATCCAAAGCCAGGAGCTAGGGGTTTCTTCCAGGTCTCCCACATGTGAGCAGGAATCCAAAGGGTCATTTTCCACTACTTTTACAGACCACAGCAGAGAGCTGGATTGGAAGAGGAGCAGCTGGAACATGAACCAGCACCCATATGGGATGTTAGCATTGCAGATAGAGGCTTAGCCTACTACACAGCACTGGCCCCTGGAATGAGTTTTTAAGAGGGGATTTTTGTAGGATGCGGGATGGAGGTAGATATCAAAGAAAACATACTTTCTTATGTCACAATTATTTGAAAATTTGGGCCTGTCAAAGGGAAATGAGTCTATGTGTGACGAAGGAAGGGTCTAGAAGTGGGTTCGGGACAACTTTGCCAGTTTCATGCCTTGCTGTGACCAAGCTGTCTTTCATATACACCCCTCCCACCTGTGCTTTCCACAGCTCTGTGCATCATCAAAGGATCTCAAAACCTATCTCGGCAAGTACTTCATTAAAATGCATGGACTTAGTTTCTGGGTCCCTCTACTGATGGACTTGAAAGCAAGTCTTTGATCTTGTTGTAAGAGCAGGTGTGTGTGAAACCGACTGGTCGGTTTCCCAGGCTATCCAAATGGGGCAAGTACTAAAAATAGGGTCACAATCAGAGTAACACCCTATCCCCTTTCTCAAAATCTACTTGCACGAGTTCTGTGGACCCTCCTGCCCCTTAAGCTGATTCCAGCTCATTCTGGGAGTGTTGCTGTGGACTCGTTCTGAGAGGAGGAGCGCAGAGGGGGCAAGAGGCACGGAGTCACCACATACACACGGGAGTCAGGTGGGAGTCGGGCGAAAGCCTGCCAGAGGTGAGCAGCCTGCAGACTCGTTAATTTCAGTTGGTACAGTAGCTTATAGCTGAGGCAGCCAACCGGTCAAGGGGCAGTTTATACCCTAACCAATCCCGGCCCGTTGCCAGGCAGGCTCCGTTGCCAGGTGGGTTCCCAAGCCATTCCTGAGTAGCTGACATTCACTTGCATGGCCTTCTCATTCCACCACATGGGAGCAAACAGAAGGGATCTAACCTATCCTCACATTCCCATCTGCTCAGCTGCCTTCCCGAGTCCACCATTTTCCTTGTTTCTTACTCTCCGTTGTTTTGTTGTCCCTGCGGCTGCTGCTGAAGCCACACTTTAAGTCTTCTGAGTCCTTGTGGCCTTCTAATACTGACTCCTTCCCTTCCCCCACACTCTGTGCATCAGTCATAGAGAATTGACTGATGTTTTCCATTTTTGACAGAGATCTTGGTGAACCAGCTCTTCTCATTTTAATCACTCTTTCTTTTGGCCTTCTTTGTAGAATTCAGGCAGCTGTTCCTGGGCTAGGAGCAATCTGGGCTGTGGGCAGCCTTCCTCTTCCACCCTGATCTCAGGACCACAGATCTGTAGCTCAATTCTCACTTTCTGTAGGCCCAGGAAGTCCCAGGACCCAGTGCCGATCTTCTCTCTGCTTTGCTGGACTTACTTGGGTGTTCTGACAGATGACATCACTCTTCTAGGTGTTGGAACCCTCTTGAAACTCTCAAGAATCTGTATCAGAAAAGGATTGGCCTCTCAAACATAAAATGAACTCCGTTGCTTTTTCCTAAGTTAATGATTTCAGGGGGTTAGCATCTTTCAAGAGTTCCTGACTTTCTACGGGTTCTGTTTTTCTACTCTCAGTGGTAAAGTATTCCTGTATTTGTAGGGGGATTTGTTTTGTTTTTAAAGGTAACAAGTGCCAAGTGGAACCATGCATCAGTGGACTTCTGTCTGGATGCCTACCCTGGTAGAATTTCATTCTTGCAGAAATTCCAATGTTCAAAGTCCGTAGACTTGAATTCTGAAGATTCTTTGGGATGCAAATGTCTTAGCTTAAAGTTCTGGGAAGTGAGAATAGCGTCCTAGAGTCTGTGTATGGCTACACTGAGAACTAATAAGTGGCCGGTGCTGCGGCTCACTAGGCTAATCCTCCACCTAGCGGCACCGGCACACCGGGTTCTAGTCCCGGTCGGGACGCCGGATTCTGTCCCGGTTGCCCCTCTTCCAGGCCAGCTCTCTGCTGTGGCCAGGGAGTGCAGTGGAGGATGGCCCAGGTCCTTGGGCCCTGCACCCTATGGGAGACCAGGAGAAGCACCTGGCTCCTGGCTTCGGATCAGCGCAATGCGCCGGCCGGGGCGGCCATTGGAGGGTGAACCAACGGCAAAGGAAGATCTTTGTCTCTCTCTCTCTCTCACTGTCCACTCTGCCTGTCAAAAAAAAAAAAGAACTAATAAGTGTCAGACCTTGCCATTGTGAAATAGCCGTGGTAGGGTAATGACCATCATTTCATTTGATTTCATTACTTTTTTATTTGATTTCATTTTGGCTTTGGCAAGGTGAGAGGACTGACTCATATTTCTTATTTATGCTTGATTTCCAAAAACCCTGGGTGGGGGGAGGATGTGGGCTGAAATCATGTAAATTAAAGGGAGAAATTTGCTACCTTGACAAACTCAGAAACGAGATTCTCAAGCTTTAGCGGCCTGGTCATTCTGATTCTTGGCTCTTGCACTTCTGGTTAGTAAAGGGAATCTGGGGAAGGCACGGAGAAGGTGTGTCGCTCGTTGTGAGTGGCCTTTTTATTTGCAAGTGAAATGGAGGTTAAGGTTTGGTGTCCAATAAGCAGAAAAACTAAGTCTAGTTTAGCAGGTAATTTAGAATGGGAAGCCAACAACATGGTGAAACTTCAACTCAACCTAAAAATCCTCCCTGGATCTGTTAAAGTACCTGAACTGTGGCACCCAGTGTGACCTTGCCAGGGGCAGCGTCCACTGAGAAAGAGCCCTTTCTAGTGAAGACAGAATTGAGAGCAGACCTTTGGTACTGAGCCAGCAGGCAGCATGGTTTAATGGACAACACTCAAATCTCATCTCTGAAATTTACCAAGTATATGGCTGTTATATATATGTATATATATTTAAAGATTTATTTGTTTATTTGAAAGGCAGTGTTACAGAGAGGCAGAGGCAGAGGGAGAGGCAGAGAGAGAGAGAGAGAGAGAGAGAGAGAGAGGTCTTCGATCCACTGGTTCATGCCCCAAATAGCTGCAACAGCTGGATTGGGCCGTTTGAAGCCAGGAGCCAGGAGCCTCCTCAAGGTCTCCTGAGTACAAGAGCCTAAGGACCTACGCCATCTTCCACTGCTTTCTCAGACCATAGCAGAGAGCTGGATTGGAAGTGGAACAGCTGGGACTCTGGGATGCTGGCACTGCAGGCTGCAGCTTTACCCACTATGCCACAGTGCCAGCCCCCAGCTATATTTTAAGATTGATTTTTAAAAATCTCTTATAGCAAAAGCTATCTTTTTAAAATATATTTTTGAAGATTTGTTTTATTTATTTGAGAGACAGAGTAACATAGAGAATAGAGACAGAGAGAAAGGTCTTCCATCCGCTGGTTCACTCCTCAGATGGCTACAAAGGCCAGAGCTGTGCCAATCTGAAATCAGGAGCCAGGAGCTTCTTCCAGGTCTCCCACACAGGTGCAGGGGCCCAAGGACTTGGGCCATCTCCTACTGCTATTCCAGGCCATAGCAGAGTGCTGGATCAGAAGAGGAGCAGCTGGGACTAGAACTGGTGCCCATATTGGATGCTGGCGCTTCAGGCCAGGGCTTTAACCCACTTCACCACAGCATCAGCCCCCAAAATTTATCTTTTATATATAGAGAGAATCAAAAAGAAGGGGGTAAGAAACCACCCACAATCTCATTTATTCAGAAAAAAATCTCTTAGTTCTTTTGTGGCTGTTTTTCTAAATCCTCTTCCATGTTTAGACATATATAATTACCTGTGTTACAAAAATCAGATTGCACAAGGCATTTTGTAACCTCCTCTTTTATTATATCCTGAATATTGTCAATAATATTTTTAGTGGCTGCAATTCCTTTATTGTTGGACATATAGGTATTCCATCCATTTGCAATTACAAAATGGGTATGATAAATATTTGTAGCTAATTGTTCACCCAATTTCAAGATTTATTTTTTTTAAAGATTTATTTATTTATATGAAAGTCAGAGTTACACAGAGAGAGGAGAGGGGGGGAGAGAGAGAGAGAGAGAGAGGTCTTCCATCCTATGGTTTACTCCTCAATTGGCTGCAATGGCTGGAGCTGTGCTGATCCGAAGCCAGGAGCCAGGTGCTTCTTCCATGTCGCCCATGCAGGTGCAGGGGCCTAAGGACTTGGGCCATCTTCTACTGCTTTCCCAGACCATAGCAGAGAGCTGGATCGGAAGTGGAGCAGCCAGGTCTTGAACTGGTGCCCATTTAGGATGCTGGCACTGCAGGCAGCAACTTTACCCACTACACTACAGTGCCGGCCTCTCAGTATTGTCTCTCCCCGTCTTCGTGGAGGAACGACACAGGACCCTGCGCTGTTCTTCTGTCTGCTCAGCCCTCCCCGGGTTTGCTGCTGGTTCTTCCCGGGTTGGCTACCGTCCCTTCCACCTCCGTGGAAGGGCGGTTCCCCCTGCCACATTCCCCACTTCCGCGGGGGAGTGGCACACCGCCGGCCGGCTCTCTTGGGGGCTGCACAGGTGTTCCTTCAGATGTTCCCCTTAGATGTTCCTGGTGCATGCCGTCTCTCTCCTCCTTTATAGTCCTCCTCCGCCAATCCCAACTCGGCTGCCCACACGCCGGGTACGCTGCTCTCCTCCAATCAGTAGCAAGCCCCACAGTTTATTGGTTGAACTGGAGGCAGCTGTGCAGAAGCTGTTTTCTTCTCTCCCAGCGCCATATTGTGGGAGAGCAGGTGCATAGAATAAGTCTTAATTCCAGTAACAGTCTAGTCCGAGCTGCTCCCCACAAGTATTTCTTTACAATTCATCAGAAGTCACTGCTCAGATGTTGCTGAGATTTTTGAGGGTGTAGATCCATGTTTTCTCTTGGATTTGGGAAATTTGGGGTCATTATTTCTTCAAATGCTCTCTGTGTCTCTATCTTTCCTCTTCCTTTCTAAGACTCCCATAATGCATATATTGGTGTGGTTGGTGGTCTTCCCTAAGTCCCTTAGGCTATGTTCATTTTCCTGCATTCTTTTTTTTCTTCTCAGACTTAATAATTTCAGATGACTTATTTTCAGTTTGCTGATTATTTCTTCTGCCTGTTTGACACTGATGTTGAAGCCCTCTAGTGAATTTTTTAATTCAGTTATTCTATTTAGAATTCCAGAATTTCATTATATCTAAAAATAATTTATATCTTGGGCCGGTGCTGTGATGTAGCAGGTAAAGTCACTGCCTGCAGTGCCTGCATCCCATATGAGCACTGTTTCGAGTCCCAGCTGCTCCACTTCCAATCCAGCCCCCTGCTAATGTGCCTGGGAAAGCAGCAGAAGATGGGCTAAGTCCTTGGGCCCCTGCACCCATGTGGGAGACCTGGAAGAAGCTCCTGGCTCTTCGCTTCAGAGGGGTCCAGCTCTAACCGTTGTGGCCATTTGGGGAGTAAACCAGCAGATGGAATACTTTTCTCTCTGTCTCTCCTCCTCCCACCCCTCACCCCATAACACTGCCTTTCAAATAAATGAGTCTTAAATATTTTTTGTTGATATTCTAATTTTACTCATATATTGTTTTTATTATTTCCTCTAGTTCTTTATGTTTTCTTTTAAGTCTGAGCATATTTAAATGGTTGTTTAAAAGTATTGTTCTGGGGGCTGGCACCGTGGCTCACTTGGTTAATCCTCCTCCTGTGGCACCAGCATTCCATATGGGTGCCAGGTTCTAGTCTCAGCTGCCCCTCTTCCAGGCCAGCTCTCTGCTGTGGCCCGGGAGGGCAGTGGAGGATGGCCCAAGTGCTTGGGCCCTGCACCTGCATGGGAGACCAGGAAAAGGTACCTGTCTCCTAGCTTTGGATCTATGCAGCGCCGGCTGTAGCAACCATTTGGGGGGGTGAACCAACAGAAGGAAGACCTTTCTCTCTGTCTCTGTCTCTCTCTCTCTCTCACTGTCTATAACTCTACCTGTCAAATAAAAAAAAAGTCTTTGTCTAGTCAGTCTGTGTTTCTTGAGGCATGGTTTCTGAAGATCTATTTTGTTACTTTCTTTCTTTTCTTTTCTTTTTTTTTTTTTTTTTTTTTTGACAGACTGGACACCTCCCCAAGGCTGGGTACAGAACCTTGGGCACCATCCCTACCCTCTTGCCCACCACATGCCAGCACCACCCTCATTCTCTTTCTTTCTTTCTTTCTTTCTTTCTTTCTTTCTTTCTTTCTTTCTTTCTTTCTTTCTTTCTTTTTGACAGGCAGAGTGGACAGTGAGAGAGAGAGAGACAGAGAGAAAGGTCTTCCTTTGCCATTGGTTCACCCTCCAATGGCCACCACGGCTGGTGCACTGCGCTGATCCGAAGGCAGGAGCCAGGTGCTTCTCCTGGTCTCCCATGGGGTGCAGGGCCCAAGGACTTGGGCCATCCTCCACTGCACTCCCGGGCCACAGCAGAGGGCTGGCCTGGAAGAGGGGCAACCAGGACAGAATCCGGCGCCCCGACCGGGACTAGAACCTGGTGTGCTGGCACCGCAAGGCGGAGGATTAGCCTAGTGAGCCACGGCACCGGCCCTATTTTGTTACTTTCAACAGGCCATGTTTTACTAAACAAATAAATATTTATATATACTGTGAACTTGTGTAGAATATTGGGCGTTTGATGAATCAGCCATTTCACCCAGTCTTTGTGGACAGGTGGATAAGACCTTCATAAAATAGCAGGATGTGCTCTGAGCTTGGGAATTCGTATGGCATAAAGCCTTAAAGTCTTCTCAGGCCTTTACTGGTCCAGGTCTTACCTGAGTTTGTACGTAGGACCCCGCCTCTGGCCCAGCTACTTTCCCCATGTACACAGCTGCTTTTACACTAGTTAATTTTCCTGAGAGTCTCAGTTCTTTTTCTTCTTGGGGCCTTAGTGACCTGACTGTGTTTCCTGACCCGCGATCTCTGTTTCAAGCGCCTGCCAGGCTGTAGTCCTCCTTGCAGTTGTCATGAGCCATGCTCACTGCTGCCTGGCGCCTCCTCTGACTGAGACCTACACTGCGCTGCTGTTTGGCTGACCGAGCTCTAAGGCAACCCAGAGGCCAACCCCTCATGCAGTCGCTGGATAGGCCGCACCATTGCAAATTAGGTTCACTCTGCTCTCTTTGATTTGAGGAAGGGAACTAAGGATTGGGGTGTCATTCCCTTAAACCATGCTATGCCATACTGGGGAGAGAGTAAGGCAAGGGCAAATGAGAACATGATATGATTTCCTGCCATCTGAACTTGGATTTTTATTGATTTGGCAGGTGTTTAGTTGTTGTAGATTTATTGCTAATTTCCAGAGCTCCTATAAAGTTATTTTAGACAATCTCTCATTATTTATTTATGTTTCTATGGGAGAATGAGTGAATGGAGCTTCCTAGTCTGTCATCTTGCTGATTTCACTCCTGGGCATGTGTGTTGCTTTTGCTGACGTTAGATGTTTTGATGACTGTAAGAATTCTTCATCCTTTGAACTGGCATTTGCCAAAGTTTGAGATGCTAGTTTCTTGAGATGATCTGGAAAAGAGGAGGGCATAGGTAGGGTTTCCTGGTCAAACAAGCTTGGGATCCACATACGTTGCCTGTGGACAGAGCATATTGAGAGCTCTGGAAAGTTCTGCAGCCGACAAATCCACTCGATGCCATTAAAGTCCACATTTCCCAGACTTGATTGACTATAGAATATTGTTTCCCGGCACCGTGGCTCACTTGGCTAATCTTCCGCCTGCAGTGCCGGCATCCCATAGGGGCACTGGGTTCTAGTCCTGGTTGCTCCTCTTCCAGTCCAGCTCTCTGCTGTGGCCCCGGAGGGCAGTGGAGGATGGCCCAAGTGCTTGGGCCCCTGCACCCGCATGGGAGACCAGGAGGAAGCACCTGGCTCCTGGCTTCGGATCAGTGCAGCGCTGGCCGTAGCAGCCATTTGGGGAGTGAACCAACGGAAGGAAGACCTTTCTCTCTCTGCCTCTCTCTCTCTCTCACTGTCTATAACTCTACCTGTCAAATAATAATAATAATAAAAGAATATTGTTTCTTTTCCTTCAAAGGATCAATATCCTCCAGAACTCGTGTTCCTGATCAAAGTTGGGAAGTGCTGGTTCAAGCTTTCTGAGAGTTCACGAGGGCCCAAATGGAAGCCAAACGGAAGCAAAAAGTCCTGTGATGTTTCCTGAAATAGTCAAGGAGTCAAAGCAAAGATGAGGGACACCGAGCTCTAAATCCCTCTGAGTGAAAATTGCAGCTCCGCTTCTTCCATTTCACCCGCTTCCAGAAACCCTAAAGCACCCAGCTCCAGGAGAGGAAGAGGGGCTCGATCAGGCAGGGCTAGACCATGCCTTCTTATTCTATTGGCCTCTTCTGGAATAGTGAGAGGCTGTCTCCATGATCACATCTGTTTTCTTGGTCTCACTGGAAAATATTGCACTATTTTCCCATTAACTTCTGTGCTTCGGCACCAGAAAAAAAGAATTCTCAGGCAAGTTTTAAACTTTTTATTATCATTTCAAGCAACAGATTGCTTCATGGTCCACAAAAGTCAGATTAAGTCTCCTGCACCGGCCCACCATCTCCAACCCCTGCCACCAAGGTTTCCTGTGGACTCTCATGGGATATTGGCATATTATACGAATTTCACTTCCTAAACTTGAAGGAGACCAATGCCATTGTCTCTAATTGTTTGCTGCACCTCATCTCCTCATCTAAGGGCTCAGAAGTTACAGAGATGGATTACTTAGCCAGGAAAATAGAAGTCCTCATTTGTACTCAAAATGTGGAGGGTTCCATGTTGGATTAGAGATTTCTACGACCATTGGAGGAGACGGTGGGAGGAAGGTGAGGGAGGCCCACTGAAGTCCTCAGCCTAGACCATGTGCATGAATGGTTCTCCAAGAACTTGCTGGAAGCGCCTCAGGAAAACCTGGCGAGTTCCTGCTGACTCCTTCAGTCTGCAGCGCCTAGTGTCATTTTCTGAGTCCTCTGGAAAGCTGCTCTGGGCCTCACATCATCCCATGCATGGGCTACAGCTGCCCCAGAGACTACTGGCTTCTCTTCTGCTTTCTGAATATCTCACCTGTGCCTCTCGTAGGCAACCTCTGGGAAATGTAGCTCCTCGCTTCTCTGTGCTACGTAAGAAACCTTGTTGGGAGATTATGGTTATGCGGACTTAACAACAGACACTTGGCACTAAGCAAAATACCTGGTGGACATGGATGCATGGAAGTCCAAGTACTCTCTGTGGGCATGGTTGGTTGGGTAGCACACTATCCCTGTAGCATTGTCTTGACTGCCATCCTGGCTTATGACACATTTGAATGCTATATTGTTAGTTCTATTTTTAAAAATATTTATTAGTTATATACTTGAGAGGCAGAGAGAGAGAGAGAGAGAGAGAGAGAGAGAGAGCAAGCTCTTCCATCTGCAGGATCACTTCTCAAAGACCCAGCACAACTGGGACTGGGGCTGGGGCAGGCTCCAGGCCTCCCATGTGAGTGGTAGGGACCTCTTTATTTGAACTATCACCTGCTGCCTCTCAGGATGCACATTAGCAGGAACCTGGATCAGAGTAGAGCTGAGACTTGAACCCAGACACTCTGGTATGGGATGCAGGTGTCTTAACCAACATCTTAACTGCTAGGCTCAATGGTCACCTGTATTATTTCTTAATATTTCCAACCAAGTGGTTACTCTTTCCTTTAAATAAATTATTTCAGAGTATTTTTTTTGCATCAACTCCACAAATAAAAAAAGCAGTATCCTTGGTAGTGCAGAAAAGATATTTGGAAACATGAAAGCCAGACCATATTGTAATTTCTAGCTGAGTATTGCTGCTCTCACCTAATCCCACCCTCCATGTCTCTGAACTCCAGCAGCTTCCATTTCGGCCATAACAGGTTCATTTGGGTTGATTTATATACTGAAGTAGGGGAGGTGTTCTCCCGTGGGCGAAGATGCTGGTCCCAGCTGACTCGGAAGATTGGAGTCCCTAACACACTGACGTGTTTGAAGGCATTTAATGAGGTTAAGGCAGCGAGACTTTGGCTACAGCTTGGTTTGGCTGGAAGGCAACTATTCCAGGTGATCCAGGTGAAGAAGGGGCTACGCTACCTGCTCTTCTTTGAAGGCTGGAATCTTCTGTACACTTGGGAGCTCTGAGGGGGAAGTTTTATAAAAAATAACAACAGCAGTCCTCAAATGTGTCTTCTAAAAGGAAGACACAGATGTTTGGGCACTTTGGAGTAGCTGATGTGGCCAGACCCTCATTCTCATTGTGGCTGTGGGTGGCAGGGAGGATGTGACATTCTACAACCAGGCCATGGACTTTCCCCACCAACCTCCCACCTTTCACATAGTCTCAGACAGGTGCGGTCGTTCTCACAGTCTGTCCAGCTGGCTGGCTCAGAGCTGGGGCAGGAGCCCGGGCTAGTGCAATTCCTGCACCATGTGGTGCTTCCGGAGGCTGTGAGCCCACCACAGGAAGTCAGCTCCGTGGGAGTGAAGGACACGAGCGGAGGGAAGCTTCTGGTGCTCCCTGACACATGCCTGGACGTTGAGCAGAGCTGAGTGATGGTGACTTGAACTTGCCAGCCTCTGAGACTGCGCTTTATAAACTGACCTTTGGAGAGCTTCTTTGCTACTTGTGAAATTTTAGCTCTAAGCTCTGTTCAACACTTTCCCCTCCTCAGATAGCTCTGGCTTAGGACTCCTTGATCCTTAGAAGAGACACATCTCTGCATTTGGTGCGATCACCAACTTCTCCTTAAGCAGCTCCTGGGAGAGAAGACGGCCGAGGATGAACAGGGACAGATAGGTAGTGAGGGAGTCACCTGGCACAGGGGCCAAGGGTAGGTGACTGAGCTGCTGCTGGATGGCACAGTGGAATTTGCCTTTAAGTGCAAAGGAGGGTCTTCCTGACCCCATGGCCTGCAGTGTCTGTTGCCTTCAGCAATGTTGTCATTTGAGCCAGAGCTTTAAAGCTGCCTACAGGAATGGGGTTGCCACTGTGTTCCAGGCACGTCAAACTGTATTTCCTTGGCCAATGATAACAAGAACCATAAGCAGGTAAGAACTATACCCTTTACACCATTACAGTGGCTATTACTAAAAAACATACCATAGTATAACATAAAAAAGAAATGAGTGTTGGTAAGGATTTGGAGAAACTGGAAACTTTATCCATTGCTGGTGGGAGTGCAAATGGTGCAGCTGTGATGGATAGTGGTATGGAAAACAGCATGACAGTTCCTAAAAAATGAACATACAATTACTAAATGATCTATATATGATCTAGCAAGACCACTTCTGGGTATATCCTGAGAGCAGGGGCTTGAGCAGATGTTTGTACACCAACGTCCATGCATTGTTCACAATAGCTAATAGGTGGAAGTGACCCAAATGTCCATCTGTGGCTGAATAAACAAAGTGAAATGTACACATACAATGAAGTGGTGTTCAGTCTTAGAAACGAATGGAATTTTGACACATGCTATAACATGTGTGAACCTTGAAAACATGCTAAGTGAAACGAGCCAAACATAAAAGAAGAAAGTGTGCATGATTCCATTCATGCCAGCTATGCAGAATTGTCAAATTCATAGAGGTAGCACTCTGCCTTTCCAATACATAAAATAAAAAAATTAGAATTAAAAATCCTTCCAGATAGAAAGCAGAAATGCAGTTACCAGAGACTAGGGATGGGGGGATGGGATGCTACTCTTGTGTGGGTAGAGAGTTTTAGTTTGGCAAAATCAAGTTCTGGGGAGAGAAGAAGTAACAGTTGCAAGGTGAATGTATGAAAGGGTGGCAAGAGATTTGTGGAGAATTTGCATCCTTTTTTTTTTTTATTTTTTTTATTTTTGACAGGCAGAGTGGACAGTGAGAGAGAGAGACAGAGAGAGAAAGGTCTTCCTTTGCCGTTGGTTCACTCTCCAATGGCCGCCGCTGCAGCCGGCGCACCGTGCTGATCCGATGGCAGGAGCCAGGAGCCAGGTGCTTCTCCTGGTCTCCCATGGGGTGCAGGGCCCAAGCACCTGGGCCATCCTCCACTGCACTCCCTGGCCACAGCAGAGAGCTGGCCTGGAAGAGGGGCAACCGGGACAGAATCCGGCGCCCCGACCGGGACTAGAACCCGGTGTGCCGGCGCCGCAAGGTGGAGGATTAGCCTATTGAGCCACGGCGCCGGCTGCATCCTTTTTTAACTCTAGTTTTCCATGAGCTCTTGAGGCTCCCTTTGTATTTAACGCTGCTGAATTGTACACTTAAGGGTGGACAGGGTGAATTTTCTGTCATCTGCATTTTACTTCAGTCTACAAAAATTCATTTACCCATCTTATGACTGAAGAAACAGGATCTGGAGGGAGGAAGATAGTGTGAAAGTTCAATGTGGTGTAGACCCTGGTGTGCCTTTTTTGTCTCTGCTTATCCAGTTCTCCAAGAATCTCTACTAAAGCACTTCCTGGGCGTGGGGTGAGAAGTGGGGAAGGGTGGACAATGAATGTGGAGGTAGAGCAGGTGACTGAAAGGTAGAATGCTGTGGGGCTGAGGACAATGGAAACACGTGGGTGAGGAATTTCGGGAAGTGGTCAATACCTCTAGGCAGGGAGGCCAGGAGACTAGGTGTCTTTACAGAAAGGATGACTGGGAGAGAGAGGATTCCAGAAGGCAGTGTTGAGATGGCAACAAGGAGAATGTGGACAGAGCTTGCTCCTTGCTCTGTGCTGTTCTCAGCAGTTGACACATGCTATCTTATTTTATGTTCTGAACACTTCAGTCAGGTAGGTACTTTTCTTATACCCAACTTACAAATGGGGAAAGAGAAGCCCAGAGAGTTAAGAAATCTGTCAAAGGCCACAGTTTGTTGAAACAAAGAGGTACCTAGTGGGGGTTCCCATTCACCTTCAGGGATCTTTAGGTCACTGAATTTAGCAGAAATATAGGGATTCTTGGACCCTCAGTACAGGCTGATGGGGTGGGCATTGTTTTAATAAACAAATGAACCAACTTACACTTCTTCTGTTCTAAAAGCAATTTGAGAGAGGGTAGCAAGTGAGAGTCTGTGGTGGAGGTGAGAGGTTGGGATGGGATAGTCAGAGAGAGTCCATAGTATTGTGCATTCATCATGAATGTCAATTACTGCCATGGACAGACTTCTGGATGGCCCCCAATGATCCTCGCCTCCCAGAGTGAGTAGAGATGACTTGAGTAACCCATGTGATATTAAGCAAGTGTGACTTCCGAGGCACATGGGGCACTGTGGCTTCCGTCTCTCTTGCACTTCAATTGTTTGCTCTGGAGGAGTTGGCTGCCATATTGTAAGAACACTCAAGTAGCCCTGTGGCAAGGTCCATGCGGGGAGGAGTGGAGATCTTCTGCCCCCAGCTCTGGGAGTGAGTCACCTGGGAAGTGGATTCTGCACCCCAGTCAAGCCCTCAGATGACTGCAGCCCTGGCTGACTTTACGAGTGCCACCACCTGAAAAACCTTGGGCCAATACCACTCTCAATTCCTCTTCTCAAATGCCTGCCCTGGGGAACCTGTGCTGTGGAATACATGTTGGGTTTTTTAAGCTGGTAGATTTTGGGCTTCCAAATTACTCCAAGATATTTTTTTATATAAAGTATATGTGATAAACAGCTAATGCAATAAGCAAATGACTCATTCTCTGGCCTCTGTCTGGACAATGATGTTTCTTTCAGAATGGAAAAATGCTTGGGTCACTGCTAGCCGAGCTTAAGGAATACTTCATTTTTGGCAAGGAGCAGAGGAAGCTCAGAGAATAATTCTTATGTGCTGATACCATCACTTCTTTACCTGGAGACCGTCCCAGCCATTGCTCATCCTTTGATGTCAGCAACCTTCTGTGGCTATGGCTATGCTCTCTGGGTGAGCGCAACCTTCAGAAGCCAAATGAAGGCATCCATAGAGAAAGGATACCATATAAGGCTGGGTAGATGTGGCACAGCAAAGAAATTCCTTCCGCTTCCAGAACTGCAGGTGCATTCCTCCCAGCTCCCTTCGCCTACCTGCTTGGCTGGCGCCCCTGGCACTGGCCTGTGAACTCCGCGGGGACAGGGCTGGGTCTCATCACCTCGATTGCACCACATCCTGCTTTGTCCTCTTTACCTTGGATGTATCACCATGGACTGAACTAGCCCCTGATGGTGGACGAGAGGTTTATTTCGTTATTTTGCTGTTATAAATAAAGCTGCAGTGAATCTGTTCTGGAAATTTTGTTTGGCATACCCAGAATGTAAATTACTGGCAAAGGAGTCTTAACTTTCTGCATTCTGGGAGACACCTGTCAATGTAGGAGACCGGGAGTTGGAAGGGGAGAGTGAGCAAGAGGGTGGATACCTCAACCGGGAGTCCCGGACGAGAGGCTGCCGGGAGCCCCTTCCACATGGCCATCTAAGTCTTCAAACTCCGCGCGCGCGGAGGGGGGGATGGTGTCGCCACATGGAAGGGCCCAGCTTGCTTCCACACCCTGTGCGGGCCCATGAGAATCCAGCCCTCCACCTCCTCCAATTCCCGCCTTTCCCGCTGCAGTGCCCCGATCGGCCTTGCGGTGTCGCCAGAGTGCACTCCCCCCTGGCTGGAGACGGAGCCAAGAGGCCTGGGCTCCATCCGGACCCTGAAGGGCTTTCTAGAAAGATGGGGCTTCGGACCTGGGCAGCTGGAGGCCCAGCACAGCCTGCATGGGAACCGGAGGGGCGGACGCGGGATGAGCCCTTGGAGGAAGAGATTCTGGTGCAAGGTCAGGAGCCAACGCCTTGGCTCTGTTGGGGTGGGCAGCCCTTGGTCGGGGCCAGCTCTCTGCTCGGGGAGGACTGAGTTTTCGCTCCCCCTCGGCCCTCCTCTGCGCCCCGACCTGTCTGCTCCCCGGTCCCCATGGGCCTCTCACCCCGTGCTGGCTGTCCTCGCCTGGCGTGCCCTGTCAGCTGGTGGGTGCCTGGCTGTGTCTCCGAGACCCGTTCATGAAAGCCTTGGTTTGCTTGTGGGCAGAGGCAGCGCAGTCCCTGCTCCCTTGGGCGCGCGGAGTTCTCTGGCAGATCTGAGTTGGGGGAGCCCAGCGCACTGCCTTGGCTCTGGGCCTGGGAGCGGGGCTGCGGCCAGGCAGGACCCTCAGCCGATCCCTCTGCACAGCCCTTGGCCTCCTCGAGCCTTGTGTTCAGCTCCGCTGGGGAATGGCGTCCTAGGGGAGCTGTGAGTGTGTTTTCAGCACCAAGTGACAGGCAGAGGAGGAAGGAGAGGGCACGGGGCTGGAGCAGCAGGAAGGGGCAGCTTTGGGCAGTGCAGGGCCCAGGTGGAGATGACCTGCAACAGAATCCCAGAGAGTTCAGACCTCAGTAAAGTGTCTCTTGCGTCGGCGCTGGAAGCTGCAGATCTCTCTGTGCTTGGTTGAAAGTGGCAGCGGGAGGGGAGCAGCGGCTTTTGGGACAGCCCCCGGGGGACCTGCTGGGACCTCAGCGGCTACAGCTTTGCCGCAGGGGCCCTGCCCCCGGCTGGGGGACTGGGATGGCCCGCAGAGGGAAGAAGGCAAACGAAGCGCCCTTGGAATCTTCATGACTGTTGCCGGGGGGCAGATGTGCTGCAATCCACGTGCGAAATGATTACCCGCTTGGTCTACACCAGCCTCCTCGCCCTCGCGCGTGGCCCACCAAGGGACATGAGAGACCCTAGGGCAGCCAGTGCCAGTGGCCCTCTTGTGCTCCTGGGCTGGAAAAGGTCGCGCACTGCGCAGAGCGGAGGATTTGTTCCCTTAATTGATAATGAATATCAGAAAGGTCATATTTACATTATGAGCTGGGTGTGTGCAGAGTGAGGGAAACATCTGAAAAATAAATGACACACAGCTCTCTGTTTGCACCTGCAGGAGGTGATGAATCTGGGGGACTGAGAAGTGAGAAGTGGCAGGAGTGAGTAGGGGCAGCAGGATGGAGGGGAGGGGGAGAAACAGAGCAGGAGAGGAGCAGATGGTCACCAAGGGAGGGAGGAGGAAGCCCAGAGAGAGACAGAGTAGAGGGGAGACCCAGGGGCATGGGAAGATGGGGAAGTGGGGAGTAGCGAGTGGCCGAGTGGGAGCTCTGGGCCTCCCTCTTGGACTGCATGGACTTGCGTGACCCACCTTGGTCACCACTGCATGCGTGGCATCGTTACTTGAATGATGAAGTGTGTGGGCTCATTTTATCCTCTTCTAGTAGAGTTCCCAGAAAATGGTCTTACTATTTTTTTTAGAGATTTATTTATTTGTCTGAAGAGTTACACAGAGACGTAGAGACAGAGAGAGGAAGACTATCCATCTGCTGGTTCACTCCCTAGGTGTCTGTAACAGCTAGGACTGGCCAAGCTGAAGCCAGGAGCCAGGAGCTTCTTCTAGGTCTCCCACATGGATAGCAGGGGCCCGAACACTTGGGCCGTCTTCCACTGCCTTTCCCAGGTGCATTAGCAGGGAGCTGGATCGGAAGTAGAACAGTTGGGACATGAACTGGCACCCATATGGAATGCTGGTGTTGCAGTCAGCAGTTTTACCCCCTATGCCACAATTCTGGCCCACTTTTAAAAATATATTTATTTATTTATTTGAAAGGCAGAGTTATAGAGAGGTAGAGGCAGAGAGAGAAAGAGGTTTTCCATCTGCTGGTTCACTCCCCAGATGGCTGCAAACGGCTGGAGCTGTGCTGATCTGAAGCCTGGAGCCAGGAGCTTCTTCTGGGTCTCCCATGCAGATACAGGAGCCCAAGGACTTGGGCCATCTTTTACTGCTTTCCCAGGCCATAGTAGAGAGCTGGATCGGAAGTGGAGCAGCTGGAACTCAAACCAGTGCCCATGTGGGATGCTGGCACTGCAGGTGGTGGCTTTACCCACTACACCACAGTGCCAGCCCCAGCACTTTATTTTTATATTTGAAGCTTCTACGATCTTTTGGGGAGAAGACTTTAAGAATCAGATTGTCTGGTTTCTGTTGGGGCTTCAGAGGTGGGGAGGGGACACGTCACAGGAGCCTCAGCCTCTCTCCTGCTGCATTTTGGATGGAAAAGCAAAGAGCATCTCCGGGAGGTCCCCGTGCCCAAGGCTGTGCGGTGATAGGAGAACTGAAGAGCCTTTCTCTTCTGTCCCCTGGACGGGGCTCAGGACACTGTGTAGGATGAAGGGCAGGAGGTTGCACTTGAGGATCAAACAGAAAGGGAGCCACCACCAAGGCTAGCCCAGAGCACTGGTCTGGGCTTGGTGTGTTCAACTCTCCAACAGTGTGACGTTCCTGGGTGTCACTGATGACAGAATGTGAATCAGCGATTGGAGGACATGGCTTCCAGCTGGTCCCCTGTCACAGGGACGGATGACCAGGATGATCAGCCTGACTTCCAACGCCAAGGGCAAGTGGGAAATCACCAGTGCAGAAAGAGAGTGGGGTATGTGTGTGTGTGTGTGTGTGTGTGTGTGTGTGAGGGATCTTCAACAGGTGCATGGAAAATGCAGGTTGTGAAAAATGTTTTGGGGGCTGACGCTGTGGCACAGTAGGTTAAAGCTCTGGCATGCAGTGCTGGCATCCCATATGAGCGCAGGTTTGAGACCTGGCTGCTCCACTTCCAATCCTGCTCCCTGCTAGTGTGCCTGGGAAAGTAGCAGAGGATGAGCCAAGTCCTTGGGTCCTTGCATCCATGTGGGTGACCTGGAGGAATCTCCTGGCTCCTGGCTTCAGATTGGCTCAGCTCTGGCTGTTGTGGACATATGGGGAGTGAACTAGTAGATGGAAGACCTCTTTCTAACTCTCTCTCAAATAAATAGATACATTTTATTTTAAAAAGATGATTTCAAAATGTTTTTTGCACCAATTTGAACTTATCTTTTAATTCCATTTTCCATGAGCTTTTGAAGTACCCCCTTATGTATACAAGTGTGTGTGTGTGTGTGTGTGTGTGAATGTGTCTATGTGTGATATGTACGTGTGTGTGGAACATGTATGTGAATGTGTATGGGTACATGTGAGTATGACCATGCATGTATAAATGCACATATGAGTTCTGTATGTGTGAAGAATGGAGGTCTGGAGATGGATCTAGCTCCAGATAGAAGAGGGGAATTATTTCTGTTTATTTTCATAAATAGTCTTTTTAATTATTTCTCTTAGGAAAGACATAACCTAAGATTTATTTTTGTTTGTATTCTTTTCCATAAACAGGATGATAGTCAACTGTTGCTGTGAAAATGAACTTGGCAGTGGGTGAGGGAGAAATCGCCCAGTGTGTGTGCCCAGTCAGTGTATGTGGATGGTGGGGGGCTCATGGCCTTCTCCTGCTGTTGGGGTGGGGGCTGGAGACCTGGGGAGGCACAGCAAGGAGCGGGGAGAGGATGGCCAGGACGTCTGAGCCTCCCTGTAGGTGCTCATTAAGTGTTTACCACAGAGTCAAATACACGGTGCGCCATTCACCGTGCCTGTTCTCAGAATTCATTCTCCCCAGGTAGGGGGCATCTCCTGTGCACAGCACAGTTCTGGACCCTGGAGAAGCCATGATGTGTAAGAGAGACACCGTTTGCTTATTATATGCTGTAAAAATAATCTACAGGTATAAAGGTTGTGCATCTTTCACACTGAAACAGGATATAATCTGTTATAACATCTGTTTATTATTACAGTTAATGGTACTACTTCTTAATAACAGCTCTCATTATTTGACTTCTCACTGTGATCAAGACTTTGGCTGTCATTTGATTTAATCCCTGGCACAGCCTGGGATGTGGATATTTAATATCCCCATTTTACATGTAAGAAAACCGAGGCTCCTAGTGGCCAGGGCTGGGCCTGGAGCATAGGACCCGGCTTCGAATCTGAAGCTGCTAGTCTCAGCCTGGTCAAAGGGACTGCGGGCACACCAGGGGGTCTCCCACCTACTGTGCTGGAAGGCCTGGGACCTGGGAGGGGCCGAGCAGGGACGTCCCCGTCCCTGCCAGACACCCTGCAATTAGTCAGCCACTGCTTTTTGATTTAATTCTTCCCCTAATGTGTGTTCATCATGTAACTCGGGGAAGATTGGTATTCAGGGAAGCAGCGTCAGAGGCAGTAATTAAACTGTCTCTGCTGACGCGCTCAGTCTCTGGGAACAGACCTGTTTGATTCCACAAAGGAAATCATTGGGATTTTAACAGGAGGCAGGAAACTTTTGATTAGCGAGTGATGGATAAACAGGTCGATGCCTCTTCTGGGGACGTTTGCAGCTTCATTATTGTCACTGGGAAGGAGACGAGGGTGGAGGGCAGACGGGAGGATGATGGAGCCTTGGGGGCCCGAAGGCAGACAGGTGCCGGCGGGAGGCAGAGCAGGGCTGGGCAGCAGGGCTGGGGTCCCTGACTGCAGGTGGTGGGAGAAGCAAATCCGGGAGTCCACCTCTGAGTGGCTTCAGGAGCTGCCCCTGCAGCGACATCTCTGCTCCGCACCAGACAGGGCCCTGATGACAGTCTCCTGGCAGCAGAGCGGCTTCGTGATTGTCTAAATCTGTGTTCCCAGCCGCCGCAGCCCCTCCGCTTTATTGCCGTTCTCTCAAGGTCAGGGGGAGTTAAGACCAGAGATTATACTGCGTCAGTCATGCCTTTTTGAAATATGACTCAGTGTAATCTCTTTCCACACCAGAGGAGAGATGCCAAAATCGCACTTCAATCTCCAGCTCGCAACGGGCTTATTGGGATTTTAGCGGGACTCTGGCTAGATAAGACTGTTTCTTCTCCCAGGGTGCCCTTTTGCGAACTTTGGGTATGTGAGGGCACAACTTAGCCAGGGCAGGTTGGCAGGTGTCAGGGACCCTGTGCCCAGCAGGAAAAGCAAGGACCAGGCTACCCAGGGCCATTGATCCTAGCACCGATGTGGGACAGAAACATGGGCCCTAAATTGTGTGTCCTCTCCCTGGCACACCAGCTCTTTTGAGCCTCAGTCCCCTTGCATGTAAAATCAGCACCCTCTTGTCTCGAGGTTCTCTGTAGGCTGGGAGGTGCTGCAAGAGGAGTTCCTGGTCCTCAGTATGTCACACAATGGGAGTCCCTTCTGTGTTTCCTGCATTTGACTCTTGGGTTTTTAGAGACCTGGTGGAAGGTAGGGGAAGAGTGAAAGGCAGCCAGCCAGTTCTGTTACTGGAGGATGGCAGGGTCCTTGTCTTCATGCAAGAAAGAATTCAGGCATGAGACAGAGTAGTGGAAAGGAAATAGCAAAGTTTATTAGGGTAGGGATATCCGTAAGAATGGATGGGCACCTCTCCAGACAGAACCTGAGAGTGCCCAGTCGCTCAGACTGGGGGAGAGTGAGGTTACATGGTTGAGTGGAGAGAGTACACCTGGGCAGGCCAGGCCAGCGGCTCAGCATAGAGGCAGAGGGCTGAGCGCGCAGTCTGGTTGAGGCTGGAGGTTTTTAAGGGGATGGGCCTTGCCTTCCCCTCTTCTCCTCCTGGAACAAAGAACTTTTTGGATGTAAATATGAAAAATTCCTTTCTGAGTTTTCCCCCTGAAGTTATCAGACAGGAGGAAGCCTGGCTGGCGTCGCCCCGCCTTAGAGGAAGGATGGTTATGGGGTAGAAGGGGTAGGGTGTGTTTGAAGTGCAGTTACTGGGCTGCACCTGGAAGGTTATCGGGATGTGCATATGCTGGACCTAGATGTCAGCTCTTTAGGCCTTTATCACACATACATAAGCTCATATATGACTTCCTACCTAACAGTTCCATAGTAATACCTGGGACTTACACACCTGAGAATATGCCAACCTCCTTCCCCAGGTACGCTGGGACACCCACCTGTGAGGCAGTGTTCCCTCAGGGACACTGGGTCTGAGTCTCAGGTGCCATATGGCACCTGTGCCCGCTACCTTGTGGCAAAGGAAATGGAGATTGGACAGAGCCCAGTGCTGAGCAGAGGTGGTACTGGCCATAGGGGGACAAACCTGCTGTCCAGGTGCCAAGGTTCCAGGCTTCTCTCTGCTGTGTCACTGTCTAGGTGCCTCGAGCCCCCCACCCTCACCCATGCAAACTCTGTTGTTTCTTCCTCCATCTGTTCTTCCTCCTCCAGATGGTTTTCCCAGAATTCCTCCCCAGGTGTGCTCCTGCTGCCCTCTGAGGAGCCTGACAACTCTACATTCAAATCCCAGGAGCCAGGTGATCTGGGCAAACTGCTTAGCGCAGCCTTCTCCTTGTGTGACTGTTATGTGTACAACATGCCCACTACCCAGTACAATGTGAGGGCTTGGAGAGAGATTTCTATAACTTGTTAGGGCACAAGTAGAGACCCAGTAAATAGTATTAGGAAATCAGTCATTCCTGAACTGGAGCACTGAGCCCCTTCTCATGGCCACTTACTATTGTCCATCTGTTGTCCTCCTACCTCCCCACTGGATCTCCAGTAAGACGACCACTTTCACTGGCAGGAAGTGGTCCTCTCTCTCTCACCCACTTCTGTAGGACTGTCAGTCAACTGCTCTGCCAATGGGTGGGGAGGGAGTGAAGCTTAGCCAATGAGATTTCTCCTGTTGTTTGAATGCTCTCCTTCCTAGCCAACGAGAGGGCATGTGGTTGGAGCTCCACCAATAAGAGTCACTCTCTCAAGATGAACAATGGCTGGCGCTTGCTCTCCGGGTTCCTCACCTCTGCCCCTGTGGAGATTAGTGCCTTGGCTTTTCCTTGATCCTGAGAGCCCCTGCCTCTTTCCAGCCGCTTCCCCTCTCTGCTTTTGCCAGCCAGGCTTGGGTTTTATTTTGTTCATCTTCAAGAAAACCCCCGCAGGTCCAACCCTCCTCCTTCAGGAGTTGAAGGAGGGAAGCAGAACTGAGAGAGAACTTCTCCCGGTCGGGAAGGGACGACCTTCTACCCCGGCCCCTCCCCCCCAGACGCCATCTTCTCGGACGTTCTGCGGCGGTGGGCGGTGCCTCCTGACGTCATCATGGCGCGCTGGGGAGGCGGCGCGTGCCTGACTTCAGCCCAGGGAAGCTCTCCCGAGAGGGGCGCCAGCCTGGCCGCTGACTTAAGCCTCCCGTTCTCCGAGGGCCAGTTCTTCACTTCAGCTCGGATGTCGACATCTCCTTCAGCTCGCCCCTGCCTTTGCTTGCGCTTTTAAAAGCATTTATTTTAAATTTGTAGTGTTTAAATTGTTTGGAAGGCAGAGAGAGAATCTTCCATCAGCTGGGTCCATGTTCATGGTGGCTGTGGCTGTGCCAGGCTGAAGCCAGGAACTCCATCCGGGTCTCCCATGTGGGTGACAGGGACCCAAGTACTTGGGTCATCACCTGCTGCCTTCCAGGGTGCACAGTGGCAGGAATGCTGGGACCAGAAGTGGAGCTGGGACTTGAACCAGGCACGCTGACATGAGGTCAGGCTTCCCAAAGTGGCATCCTACGTGCTGTGCCGGTCTCGCACCCCTAATGGCCCTGTTTTCTTGTTTTGTGCCCTGCTTCCCTCCGGGTGGCCATTTCCCAAGACTCAGTAAATTTAGCCAGTGGGCCGTCCGTGCAGGGGCTGGCCCTGATTTCTTTGTCTTTCAATATTTTAAAAAAATATTTTTTTATTTTTAAGGCAAAGTTACAGAGAAAGAAGAAAAGACAGAGAGAGAGCGAGAGCGCGAGCGTGCTATCTTCCATCTGTTGGTTCACTCCCCAGATGGCCACAGTGGCCAGGACTAAGCCAGGCGGGAACCAGGAGCCAGGAGCTTCTTCCGGGTCTTCACGTGGGTGCAGGGGCCAAGCACTTGGGCCATTCTCTGTTGCTTTTCCCAGGCTGTAGGCAGGGAGCTGGATTGTAAATGGAACAGCCGGGACACACACCAGTGCCCATGTGGGATGCTGGTGCTACAGGTGGTGGCTTAGCCTGCTACACCACAGCGCAGGCTCTGGCCCCGATTTCTGGTAAGGTGCAGAGGGGGGGCGTGGCCAGGGACATTTGTTGTGCTGTCCCCACAGTCTCCCTGCTCTCCCAGGTTGCGTGTTGAGGGCATCAGCCCTTCCCTCCCAGCCTCCACAGGGACTCAGCCCCTCGGCCTCAGACTTCTCTTCCCTTTGGTCTGTGGGGCACCCAAGCCTGCCCTGGGTGGCTGCTGTAGTTCTGATTGGGGCTCAGTGAGAGGCGTGGGGGCAAGGGGGAGCTTTTGTCCTTTGTGATTGTCTATTGACCCCTGATTCATTAGCTGCTTGGAATCAAACGTTCCTGACTGGCCGACTCTGGCCGGCGCATAACCAGGAGATCAGTCAGGCCTGCCTGATCCATCTGTGGCCAATGTCATGGTTCTCTCGGATGCAGGCTGTCTGGGAGGAGGCATTGATTTCCTGGTCGGAAAGAACCCACCGCCTCCACACTGCATTGCTGAGATGTCCACTCTCTGTGTTCCCCGCTTCCTTGGGGAGCACCGTGCCTTGTCTAGAATACTTCTGGCTAGCGCTAGGCCTCCCTGTGAGGGAAAGGGAGAAGGCCATGGCTCCCTCATCCCCAGCGCGTGGGACAAGCTTGGCTCCTGAGCCTCTCTAACTCGCCTTCCACCTGTTGTGAAGAGATTTTGCAAGTCACTGAGCCCAATTCTAACTAGCAAGGAAGGGACTCTGTTGGCTTAAGTAACTGTGGTGTCTTGGAATTCTGGCTTCAGGTGCAGCTACTTCCAGGAGCTAAAATAATGCCCCTGGGACTCAGTCTTTCTCTCCGCCTGAGCTCTGCTCTCCTTTGTCTGGCTTCATTTCCCTAGATGGGGGCCAGCTGCTCCTGGCCAAGCTCCTAGTCCCTCAGCTTTAAATTCAGTGAAGAGAGGGCTTCTTCCTTGACCGCGTCCGTGATAATCCTGGAATTGACTCTTCTGCTCTGATTCACCTAGGTCTGAACATGTACCCATACTTGAATCAACTGTAATATCCAGAGGTATGGCATGCTCAGGTTGGTCGGAGGAAGGTCTATACGTGGCTGCTGCGTTAGCCCAGTCAAGCCGTAGGGCCACGTTATGTGAGGGGCGGTCTGCAAAGCACTGGTGCTGTTTCCAGAAGAATGGGACTGGGGCCGTGTGCCTGATCACCCCAGCCTAGCTGTGGGGCCAAGCGTGTTCCCGGCTCTTTCCAGAACAGTTGGGGTGGGAAGAACGTCATTCAGCTCTTGAGGACAGAGGTGCAGCTCCAGGGGCAAGGAGCAGGCCTTTTCTCCTCTTGGCCAGACGGTGGCCTCTCCCTGCCAGCAGCTAACACAGGAGTTGGAAAGGAGCCAGGGTATAGACAGAGGGTGCTGGATGGGGGGACCCCTGCCCATGACCTGATGAACTCAATTCCCTGGCCAAGAGGAGTGAGAGTTTCTCCAGGTCCAGGAGCTCCCAGATGCGCTGGCAGGGGCAGAGGGCGCCTTAGGTCTGGTGGGAAGAGTCAAGCATTTGACACTGAGTTATAGCCAAGGGCTTTGAAGTCAGATGAGTCCCAGGTACAGATCTCAGCTCTGCCACTACCATGGGCAAAGGTTGTAGCTTGTCATGTGCAAGGGGTAACCATGGTCACTGTAGTGAGGGGGTTCTATCCCATGCATATATATGGATATGGTCACTGCTCAGGATCTGCAGCACAGTGGGTCTGAGTCCCCTCATGGCTACCAAGACCCCTGGGTGCTCAGTCCCTTATGCAAGTGGAGTATTTGCATAGAACCTGTGCCATCCTCCTATATGCTTTTTTAAAAAGAATCATTTTATTTATTTGAAAGAGTTACAGAGAGAGGTAGAGTCAGAGAAAGAGAGAGATCTTCCATTCCACTGGTTCACTCCCCAAATGACTGCAACAGCTGGAACTGTGCCGATCTGAAGCCAGGAGCCAGGAGCTTCTTCCGGGTCTCCCACCTGAGTGCAAGGGCCCAAGGACTTGGGCCATCTTCCACTGCTTTCCCAGGCCATAGCAGAGAGCTGGATTGGAGGAGGAGCAGCCGGGACCAGAACCAGCACCCATATGGGATGCCAGTGCTGCAGGCTGGGGCTTTAACCAACTGTGCCACGGCGCTGGCCCCTCTCCTCTCCTCCTCCTATATGCTTTTTAAAAGATGCTTATTTTTAATGATTTGAAAGGCAGAGGGGAAGAGAGAGAGAGAGAACGCACATAAGAAAGCATTTCTATCTGTTGTTTTACTCCTTAATTGCCTGCAACAGCCAGGCTGGGCCAGACTAAAGCCAAGAGCCAGGAACTCCATCTGGGTCTCCCATGTGGTGGTAATAATTCGGGTACTTGAGCCGTCATCGGCTGCCTCCTGGGATGCACACTAACATGAAGCTGGATTGGAAGCAGAAGAGCTTTGGGACTTAAACCCAGCACTCTGAAATGGGATGTGGGCATTCTAAGCAGTGGCTTAACCTGCTGCACCACAATGCTTGGAGAGAAAGGGTTGCAGGGGAGTGTGAGAGAGAGACAATATCTTCCATCCAAATGTTTCCAATAGCCAAGTCTAGGCCAGGCCAAAACCAAGAGTGTGGGACTCAATCCAGGTCTTCCTTGTGGGTGACAGGGACCCAGCCACTTGAGCCATGACTCACTGTCTCCATTGGTACTCACAAGCAGGAAGCTAAGCTCAGAAGCAAGGGTGGCATTCAAACCTAGGCACTCTGATATGGGATACAGGCATCCCTAGCAGTGTCCTAACTACTGTACCGTATGCCCGCCTCTCAGATGGTCTTGATTGTTGCACCTGCAGGAGTGGCATCCACAGGTACACAAGGCTGAGACATACAAGCATGTATCTACTGAGACTTCACAAGACCGTTTAGTGTAACCTACTGCTATTTACATTTTACAGATAAATTCTAGGAATTGAGGCCCAGAGAGGTCGAGTCACTTGCCCAAAGTCACACAACTAGTATGTGACGAGCTGAGATTTGGAACCAGGCAGTGTGGCTCTGGAACCCAAACTTTCTTCACTAAATTACCCCTGCTCTACAGGCTCGGTGTGTAGAATGAATGGGACTGCGTGCAGATGGTTGATCGGGAGGCCGGTGGACTGAAAATGCTCAGGGAGGAAGTGGCTGACATCCCTCCCTCTTCCTGATGGGCTGGCCCTCCGGCAGGGTTGGCCATCGTGGCCCTTGTCCGTGCACAAGAGCTGGATCAGCTGCATTTGCAGGCGTCCCGTGGCAGGCTGGGCAGTGCAGGTAGACCCTGCAGCACCCGGCTCCCCACAGCCCACAGCCACGCCTCCCTAATGGAGCCTCCTGTTGGCCTAACTCACCTATCACCAAGCAACCAGGGTGCTATGTGAGGCTGAGTAGGCCAATGGGACGTGGACATGGCTTTGGAAACAAAGAACCCACCCTGAGTGGGGTTTCTGTCTGTAGGGTGTGTGATCTTCAGGCACGTGATCTTCCCAGCGCAACTGGGGAGCTGACCGGCGGCTTCCTCCCCAAAGCATCTTCCTTCTTATGTACCTTGTGGGCACGATGAGGAAGCAGGGGGTGAATGTGGTGAGGTTCACGGAACAGCTGAGACCATGGCAACCCAGTGATGGACAGGGCTGACCACTGGGTGTTGGCAGAGCTAGGAGGCACTCCGCGGAGCCCTGATGGGCACTTCTGGTTCAGTCCACAGAGCCAGTCGATCTTTAACTGTGCACAGGTCACCAAAGCCCTGGCCTTGAGTGTCTGAAGCCATCTCACATGTCCTGGGAGGCTCCCAGCTAGAGAGAGACCCTTCAAAGGCTCCCACACTCCTGTCCCAAGGTGACCTTGGCCCTGAGTGGACGCTCTGTCTCATGCTCCTTGTGATGGAAGGTGGCCATTAACACAAGAGGGACTCACAGCTGATTACCTTCCTTACCCCATTAATTTTCATTTTCCCTGACTCCTTAGAGGCTGGCTGCGGGCCGAGACCAGGGGCCGGAGAGTGCGGGATTACCCTGAAATGCATCACAGTGGCGTGCTTCTGATTCCAGAGTCTGGCCCCTTGGATTTATTTTTGTAAAGATTTACTTATTTATTTGAAAGAGTTACAGAGAGGTGGAAGCAGAGGCAGGGGGAGAGAGAAAGAGAGAGAGAATCTTCCACCTGCTGATTCACTCTCCAAATGGCCACAACAGCTGGAGCTGGGCCCATCTGAAGCCAGGAGCGTCTTCTGGGTCTCCCACGTGGGTGCAGGGGCCCAAGGACTTGGGCCATCTTCTACTGCTTTCCCAGGCGATAGCAGAGAGCTGGATTGGAAGTGGAGCAGCTGGGTCTCAAACTGGCATCCATATGGGATTTTGGCACTGCAGGTGGAGGCTTTACCCGCTATGCCACAGTGCCAGCCCCAGGCATGTATTTTTTTTAAAGATGTATTTTATTTATTTGAAAGGCAGTGTTACAGGCAGAGAGGAAGAGAGAGAGAGAGAGATGTCTTTCATCTTTTGATTCACTCCCAAATGGCCACAGCATCCAGGTCTGAGGTGGGCCAAAGTCAGAAGCCAGGAGCTTCTTCTGGGTCTTCCATGTGGGTGCAGGGGCCCAAACACCCAGGCCATCTCCTGCTGCTTTCCCAGGTGCATTAGCAGGGAGCTGGATCAGAAGTTGTGCAGCTGGGACTCAAACCAGCACTCACCTGGGACGCCTGCTTCACAGGCAGCCGCTTAGCCCGCTGTGCCACAATTCCAGCCCCTAGACCTAATGCATTTTTGTGTTTGGTGCCCTAGCCACCCATTCATGCACCATTCCTTCTGTTCCCCTCATCAATCCCAGAATCCTCAGCTCCAGCCCCTCTTCAGGAGCAGTGAGAAACCACAGGTGGGCAGGTGTGTAGGGGGGCGCCTCATACCTGGATAAGGCCTCTGGCAGCAGAGAGGGCTCAGCTGTAGAAGGCAGCAGCACAGCCCCCATGGGGATGGTATGGGGGGCAGCCCGCGGGCTGGGGGTGTGAGGCTCAGCGGGGGCCTTCGCAGTGGAGGTGGTTCTTGACACTTGCCTTGCATCGGAGGCACCTAGAGAGCTGCAGCTGACTGCAGTTGCCTTGCCACAGTCCATGGAGACCAACTGCATTCTCCCGGAGTGTGGCCAGGCAGGGGGGATTTGGAAAAGTGTTGGGTGATTCTAATGTGCAAAGAACTGTTTGTCATGGCCTCCTCCACTGCCTATAGGAAATGTATCAGTTATCCATCTCCCCGGAAGTGGTCTGTATTTTAGTATGGCACTCACAAAGGAATCAATCCCTAATGGTGAAGTATCGGGAATGTGGAAGTACTATTTTGAACAGTGGTGATGATGTACTTATCTCCTGAATGGCATTGAGTTTCCCTGCGGCTTACCTTCCTTACCCTCTTAATTTGCACTGCTTCCTGACTTTACAAGGAATGCTCTGCTTGGGATTAACTTGTTTTCTGTTTTCTTGTCTTCACTGGGAGGAGTTCCCAGGTCAAGGCACAGGCAGTGTCCTTGGCCTCAATGAGAGTAGCCTCCTTAGTATGTAGTACTGACCCGAGAAAGGAAGCAAGCCTTTGAAATAGCAGTTTTGGGCACCCTGGCCAGTGGGCCCAATTTGTTGGAGATTGGTTGGAGCCATCGTAGCTTGTGGGCCACCCGGTAGGCCTGGAACAGTCCTTGCTGCTCGTCTGAATAGAGGTTGTGAGAAGATGGCTGACTGTGCTTGGATCCCCTCGAGTGTGAGGCCTCATCCTCAGCGCGGGGTGGCTGTTGACCTCTGCTCTTCTGAGTTTGCCGGGGCTGCTTGTTGCCCTGTCTCTGCCTCTCTTTCTTTCTCTGTTCCACTCTGATTGTCGACCTGGCCTGGCACTAGCATCGTCTTCTAGGGCCTGGGAAGACCCAGAGGGCCGCGGTGATCCTTGAGCGTGCCTGGATTTCAGGGGACAGTGCCTGGGCATAGAGGGAATAGAGAGGCTCCAGGAACCATGCTTGCTTCCATCCTGGCTGCAGCCAGTGTCCTGGAGGACGGCCAGGAGCCAGAAGACCCATCCCCACTCTCGTGACCCAGCAGGGACCCCCAGCCCCCACGCTGGGCTCCTCGAGCTCTGTAGGATGCCTTGGCGTCTTCCCACCTGGGATTCCTGCCACTGCAGGACTTTGCACATTGCCCCCTTCCTGGGCTCGGTTTCCTCGTTCCTCCTCGCTCTGATTGAAATGTCACCTCTCTACCCCTCGTCAGAGCCCTCCCTGCCTGATGGCTCTGACCAAATGTGTCCCATGCCGCTTGCCTGTGCCTCCCTCCTTCCCCCCTGTCCCCTGGGCCTCACTGCATGACCTGCATCCCCTCTGTAACTGGAGGTCTGCTGGTCTGCCTCCTTCTCCCAGGCCTGTTGTCCCCACGGACTGTCAGCTCCACAGGGAAGAAACCAAATTGTCATAGCTCCCTTTGTGTCCCTAATGCCCGGCACAGCACTCACAGATAAATAGGCCCTTGGGAGATAATTGTTGACTAAGTGGATGTGTGGCTGAAACCATTAAAGAAAAATGCAAAGATTAAAACACCATAGCCGGCGCTGTGGCTCTTTAGGCTAATCCTCCGCCTAGCGGCGCCAGCACACCAGGTTCTTGTCCCAGTCGGGGCGCCGGATTCTGTCCCAGTTGCCCCGCTTCCAGGCCAGCTCTCTGCTGTGGCCAGGGAGTGCAGTGGAGGATGGCCCAAGTCCTTGGGCCCTGCACCCCATGGGAGACCAGGATAAGCACCTGGCTCCTGCCATCGGATCAGCGCGGTGCGCTGGCCGTGGCGGCCATTGGAGGGTGAACCAACGGCAAAGGAAGACCTTTCTCTCTGTCTCTCTCTCTCACTGTCCACTCTGCCTGTCAAAAAACAAACAAACAAACAAACAAAAAATACCATAATGCCAAGAAATGGAGAATTTATAGCTGTGGGGAAGCTCCAGAAGAGGATGGGGTAGCAGGTACACTAAAACAATGCTAATAGGAGAAAATAAATCGTGTGTGTGTGTGTGTGTGTGTGTGTGTATTTTTATTGAGCAGTACAATAGGTCATCATCTTACAAACACCATCAAAGTTAACCTCATTTAAATAATAATTAGCCCCATTTTAGAGATGAGAATGCTGAGGCTCAGATGGGTTAAGTAACTAGTCCAAGGTCACACAGCTAGGAAGTGCAGGGCCTGTGATTAGAATTCTGTGTATCCTACTCTGGAGTCCATGCCTTTACCCATCACACAATTCAGAAATGAAATGCAGAGTAACTGATGCTGGAGAAGTGGCTTCCCTGCCCAGGGATGTTTTGTTTTATCAGGAATGGGGACCAGAGATGTCGAATGTGCAGGGCACTTCCTCTCGAGAGACCCTGAAGGATGCCGGGGAGCCCCCAAACACAAACTGGGCAAACGGGCAGAGGGCACGGAAGGAGCCAGGGGTGGGTGGAGACAGCGTAAGGGAGGGCCCAGGGACGGCTCTCTGTGGAGCTTCCAGAGCTTCAGGGTGCGGCTCCCTTGATGAGCTCCTGGGTGGTGCAAGTGACACAGGAAGAAGCCTTCTGGGTCGTAAGTTGGGTCTCAGGACAGCAGAGATGTAAGGAGGCAGAGACAGAAGATGTGGGGTGTTCGACATGGCCAGCATCTCTGCTCAGGGAGCCCGGGGTGAGGTTTCCTAAGTTTGCAGGTGGAGAGACTGGCAGTGCCGTGGGCAGAGGCTCGAGTCCAGTGGTGGAGCCAGGGCTGAGGGCAGGCAGGTGTGTGAGCACTGAGCATCCTTCCTGGAGCTCTGCCTGCTCCCTGAGCACCTGCTGTGGGCCCAGCGCTGCCTGAGATGGTGTGGGTGGAGCCAGGAGGAACGGAGTGAGTCCCTGCCTTTGTGGTGGAGCCAGTACTCTGGTAGTAAGGGGACACAGCGTGTCCTCAGATGAGATCATGATATGAAGAATTAAGGGAGTTGTGATATGATAGATGAGGACCAGAGTGTGATGGAGAGAAAGGAGGGGCAGCCACATCAGGTAGGAAGTCAAGGAGGACTTCTCTGAGGAGGTGATATTTGAACTATGGCAACTATAAGATATAAGATACAGATAGAAGTATATATATACATATATGTGTATTCATATATGAGGGACTTTAAAAAGGTCATGGAGAATGCATCTCATACAAAACTACTCATGGATTTCGGAAGCATTTTGTAGGGCCAGGATCGTGGAGCAGCAGGTTAGGCTGCCACCTGTGATGCCAACATCCCATGTCAGCTGTTGGTTTGAGTCCTGGCTGCTCTGCTTCTAATCTGACTCCCTGCTCATGTGCCTGGGGAGGTAGTGGAGGATGGCCTAAATACCTGGGTCCCTGCCACCCACATGGGAGACCTGCATGGAGTTCCAGGCTCCTGACTTCAACCTGGACCTGTCCTGACCCCTTTCTTTCTCTTTATTTTCCTCCCTGTCACTCTGCTTTTCAAGTAAGTAAAATAAATCTTTAAAAATATTAAAAGAAAAAAGAAAAAGCCATTGTAATCCATAAGCTGTACTTTGGAAATTTAAAAAATAATAAGAGAAACTATATTAAAGACTTTTTTCCATCAAAATAAACTCATTTGTAGACAGGCAGATGGATGGAGCTCTTTTGAAAGAAATACTTTATTCATTTGAAAGGCAGAGTTACAGAGAGAAACAGAGACACACAGAGAGAAATAGAGGTCTTCCATCTGCTGGTTCACTCTCCAGATGACCACAATGGTAGGAGCTGTGCTGATTAGGAGCTAGGTGCTCCTTCTGGGTCTCCCACGTGGGTGGCAGGGACCTAAGCACTTGGGCCATCTTCCACTGCTTTCCCAGGCTGATTATCAGGGAGCTGGATCAGAAGTGGAGCAGCCAGAACTTGAACTGGTACCTATATGGGATGCCAGCCTCACAGGCAGCAGCTTAACCTGATGTGTCTTGATACCCAGCGGAAAGCAAAAAGAGCAGTCCTGGCGGAGGGCACAGCCTCGGCGGAGGGCCTGAGGTTAGCAGTGATCGAGATGTGGTCCAGGAACAGAGAGAAGCCATTCTTGGTAGAGCATAGCGGGCCAGGTGGGAGAAGAGCCAAGAATGCCACTTCGCGCAGAGCCGCGTGGTCTCAGGTGTGGTGAGAGGGCTTGCAGCACAGGCATACGTGGATCTGACTTAGGACGCTTCCAGGATCACTGGGTTGTCCTGTGGAGCGTGGATTGGGGTGGGAACGGAGGAGTGCAAGGGGCAGGAGACACTCAGCAGGGCGACACAGGCATGGTGGCAGCAGTGGACGTGGGGAGAAGCAGGCAAGTGCAGGACCCACGTGTGCAGTAGGGTGGCGGCTGTGCCAGGGTCCCTCGCCACGAGAAAGTTTCTTACAAATTAAAGCATTGCCAAGAGAGCCCCGGGGAGGCTGCCTGCCCCGCCTTGCCAGCGTGCCCGCAGGCCCAGGAGGTAATCGCAGAGCTGCCGTTGTCTTCAGTCTGCTCTGTGTTTCTAAGAAATTGGTCTGCACACAGTGGATATTGGGCTGGCCAGCCAGTAAAGCAGACCTGTCTCACCTGCACCACATTGCTTCCCATAGCTCACGTGCTCAGCCGAAACCTCGCCTCTCCTCCTCTTGAGGACACTCGCACAGCAACACCCAGGAACGACAGAATCACTCTTGGCCCCTTGGCTTTGAGGATTCCTGAAGAGTATCAGCCAGGATTTCAGACAACACATGTTCCCAGAGCAGCGCCTTGGCTGTGAGACCGGGCAGGCGGTGTGATTCCATTCGAATCACAAACAGATCAATCATCTGCTTGGAAATGCGTATGATAATCAGGATGCCGCATAGATGCCAAGTTGTGGGGTGTGTGAATAACCAATTATGAGGGATTTCAAGGAGAAGTTGTGTGGTTCCTAGAGACAGAGTCTCCCCAGCAGACCCGCTTCTTGCATGATAGGGATGTAATTTAAAGTATCCCTGGGTGTTCTCACACATGCCGTTTATTTAAGGTGTTTATACAAGACTAAACGCGGTCGAGATGAAGCAGTGTAGATGGAGAGGGGCTGTGTGGAAGCTGGAGTGATATTGATTACAGTTGCAGAAGATGCTGGTGTCAGGTCACCTTCCCGCCATTGATTGTTGATTGCTCTGTAACACCCCCGCCCTCCTGCCAGTCACAGGACATGAATTGTGGGGACAAATTTAATCATTGCTCACTTGCAGTACTGTCGTGATGCGTGGCCATTTTTCATATGCGGTGTGCATGCGTGTGGCCAGGATGAGGACAGGGAATTGTGAGAGAAGGCTACGGCAGAATGACAGGACACATTGCTATCCATTAAAGGTACAGTGAGAAGGACACTGTTCTCTCTGGTGAGGCTGCAGCCCTGTGTGAGTGTTGGGTGGGGACTAGAATGCAGGCTTGCTAGGAGAATTGTCCTGTCTGTCTCAGAAACAGGCTGCCTTGCAGATTAGCTGCCTGGGCTAATACAGCAGCGGTCAGGCCAGCAGCCGCCACTGGAGTTGGTGTTAATTTCATGGCCTCTAGAGGCTGTTTGGAAGAAAAACAGATTAAGCATTTTTGGACTGTGAAGATTTTAATCTTGCTAATATCAACAGCTAATTGAATCCTTAACAAACTTGGAAGAGTAGGAGCTAAATCCCTAACAGCTCAAGTTTTTAAAAATTATTTGTTTATTTATTTATTTGAAAGCCAGAGCCATGGGGTAGGGGCAGAGGAGGAAGAGAGAGAGAGAGGGAGAGAAAGAGAGAGAATCTTCTATACCACTTATGGGCACAATGGCTGGGGCTGGGCCAGGCCAAAGCCAGGAACCACGAGTCTCTTCCAGGAGCCAGCTTTCCCACATGGGTGCAGGGGCCCAAGCACTTGGGCCATCCTCCACTGCTTTCTCAGGCCATTAACAGGAAGCTGGATCAGAAGTGAAGCAGCCAGGACTTGAACCAGTGCCCATATGGGATGCTGGCATCACAGGCGGTGGCCTCACCTGCTATGCCCCAATGCCAGCCCCTTGAGTTTTCTTACTGTAATGGAAACAGCATCACTCTGTTATAAGCAGATTGTAAGCTTGTTTATTTGTTCATTCAGCTTTTCTAAGTATTTTGGTCCCAGGAACTGAGAGTATAGGGGTGGACAAGACATGAGGTCTCTGCCGCTGTGGGGTTGGTATACTTGTTGCTGCGCTGGATCCAGAGCCCTCCTCAGATACAAAAATCTACAGGTGCTCCAGTTCCTTCTGTTAAATGGCACGGTGTCTGCCTGTAGCCTACACAGCACTCACCACAGATCACCTAGGGATGGCATGTGATACCAAGCGCAGTGGGATGCTATGTAAGCAGCTGCTATGCTGTAGTGTTTAGAGGATGTTTACAAGAAAACAAGATGTGGGGCCAGCATTGTAGTGTAGTGGGTTAAGACACAGTGTGCAACATGAACATCCCATATGAGTGCTGCCTCTTCAAGTTCTGCTGCTCTGCTTCCAGTCCAGCTCCCTGCTAATGCACCTGGGAACGCAGATGACTCAAGCTTGTGGATCCCTGCACCCACGTGGGAGACATGAATGGAATTCCAGGCTCCTGGCTTCAGCCTGGTCTAACCCCGGATGTTGGGGCTATTTAGGAGTGAACCAGCAGATGGGTGATCTCTCCCTCTCTCTAAATCGGCCTTTCAAATAAATAAATACTTTAAAAACAGAATAAAATATCTCATATTCAGTGTGGATGCAATTTTTTTTTTAAAAAAGGTTTATTTATTTGAAAGGCACAGTTACACACACACACACACACACACACAGAGAGAGAGAGAGAGAGAGAGAGAGAGAGAGAGAGCTTCATCCACTGATTCACTCCCTAAATGGTAGCAATGGCCAGGGCTGGGCCAGGCTGAACCCAGCAGCCAGGAGCTTCCTCTAGGTCCACATAGGTGCAGGAGCCTGAGCAGTTGGGCCGTCTTCTGCTGCTTTCCCAGGCACATTAACAGGGAGCTGGATTGGAAGCGGAGCAGCCAGGACTCATTCCAGGTGGTAACCTGCTATACCACAGCACCAGCCCTGGGCTGCAATGTTTTAAATATAGTTTTGATCTACAGTTGGTTGAATCCGTGAATATGGAACCGTGGATAGTATCCATGAATATGGAACAGAGGGTAGTATTCTGGAAAGAGCAGTGGTTTTCAAGCCGTATCCTGTTTCGGAATTACCTGGAGGGCTTGTTAATGCATGAATTTCTGGGCACCATGTTCTGCGGTTCAGACTCAGTAGGTTTTAGGCAGGCCTCTGGGGTTCACTGACAAGCCTGCAGGCACTGCCGGTGCTGGCCCAGGAGCCCTGGCTAAGTCTGGCTGCACATTGGAACCACATTCTGAAAGCTTTTGCAGAATCCCAATGCCTGGGAGCACTGACGTGGTCTGAGCTGGGGGTCTGGGCACGGGTGCTTTTCCAAAAAAGCAGCTCATTGATTTGGGCTCAAGCACCCATTTGTTAACCTGAAGACGAAGAACCGAGAAGAAAAGCGTTTGGCATTGTAACTGAGTGTCAGACAGCTGTCACGTGGCGCTCCGGTTCCCTTCCTGGCACTGGTGATTTTACCCATCTTCCTGCACGCCTGTGTCCTCACCTGTCATGGTGACCATCTCCAACCTGTGGTTCCAGGTGCATCTCAGGGTGGGCAAGGCAGGAAGCAGTTAAAGGACAGTTAGCCCAGAAGCCGCTGTAAAAGAGACTGACTAGATAACTAGAGGAAGCCGGGAGACGCGTGGCGGGGCCCCTGCCATTTTCAGAGGGGACATGCTAGCAGCTCGGGCTGCCCCTGCTGGCTCCTACTCCCGGCCTCGCTCATCTGATGCAATCCTTTGAAACTCAGCTGCAGCAGCTGCAGAACGGGAGTGGTCTTCCTCACAGCTCTGCAGCCTCCTGCTTGCATGGGGCCAGCAGAGATGGAGCAGGCAGGAGGACCCTGCCTGTCCCCAGGTCCCCACAGCGGCCCATGTTCCTGTAGGGGAGGAGGCCTCTAGCCTACAGTGGCCCTGACTAGGAAGCAGCTCCCTGAATGGGCAGCTTTTCCCAGGCATGCTGCTGGGCCATTGCCAGGGACTTTCCTGGGCCACATCCACTCTTGGAAGCAAGCCCCCGACCAACATATGTAGGATGCAGGCATGCTCTGCCTGATGCCCAGACACCTGGCCAGCCGTGAGGAAGGCGCTTGGAATTTTTATCCCTGTCTTGCTGGGACCGTCAGCGTGGGAAATTAGAGGAGCCCAAGCTGCATGTGTGCCCTGCTGCCAGCCCTCTGGCCCCCTTGCAGGCTAGGGGCTAAGGCCATGAGACAGAAAGGAATTAGAGCAGCCTAAGGCAGGAGTGTGGGGTGAAAAAAGCACCTCTTGTTCGAGCAGGATGGCACAGGATGCCCTCAGCAGGTGTCAGGCCTGGGTTTATCAAAACAGGCGACTGGCAGCCAACTACTGCCTCCTGCAACCAGGAAATGAGGCTTGCCTCATCTGGTCTGCCATCTAGGCCCCAGCCTGCAGAAGCCACTCCCTAGCCTGAGCCTTTCTGAGGCCATCTTTGTCCTCCGTGGGTTTTTATAGCTGACCACTTTGTACGTGAACGAAGTACTAAACAAGCATGATGACCGCCGTGTGCGCAGTGCACACGGAGACATAAATCCCCCATTAACCTCATCCTAAAGAGCGGCTGAATGCATTTTAATAAATGTCCCCACTGGTTTCAGTGTCTAGTGGCCAAACGGAATAACAAATGCACACACATTACAGGATGTTATGAGCCTTTCTATCAAAAGTAATCATAAACAGACTGCTTGTTGGGCTTGGTGATTGGGTTACATGTTTAAGCAGTAGATTGAGAAACAAATCAAAGCAGAGCTGAGATGATTATGTGATATGATCCAAGGGGGCCCAGTGACTTCCAGGGGGTTGCCGTGAGCAGGTAAGACATTTCTGTCTTGCTTCTTGATACATTTTCATTCTAAGCTCTCATTCTACATGGGACCAAGAGAAACGAGCAAATTAAGAAATCTTTGCTGCACTCAGATATTTAATATAAGCAGCCAGATAAAGGCAGGGAAGCACATCATTTGTCAGTGGAATAAAAATTCAGATGAGGTATTTTCCTGACGCTGTGCCAGGCACCATTAGGAAAGCATTTTATTTTCATGTGCCAGTGACGGCATGCTGTTGAGGCCAAACTTCATCAGACTACAAGGTGTTACTTGAAGTCAGGCGCAGCCTGGCCCTCAATCTTGGGCAGCACATCCAAGATGCTGTGACTCTGTCACCAGCGTGCCTTTTTCATTCCCTGCTGGGAATTTGCACTCTGCAGGTTTCAGAAGTTAATTAGCCATTTCAATGACCAATCCTGAACAGATAAAATATCAAGCCGGTGGCCATGGTGGGCGTGCAGATGTTTTGGTCTGGGCACATCTGTAGGCAATCACTGTGTATTCTGGGCAGGAACGGTGTTTTATTATGGGATTAGACGTGTAGTCTTGGATAAATAGTAGAAATTGGAGTACTTCGGTTGGAAGACTTGTTTTCTCTCCCAGAGAGCAGTGTAAATAGCACAGCAGAAACCATTCGCTCATTATTGAAGCAATAATCTAACTTGCCAGTCTTCTCCCCTCGGGCTGGACCTCAGAGGTCAGTGTAAAACTCTTGGCAAGAGAGATGCTGGGGCTTGTCACGCCAGGCGTGAGGGCCATGGCTGGAGCCCTCAGAGTTCTAGCATCAACCGTTGACCCGGTCCCCTCCTCTCAGTCCCCGACTGTGGTTGAGGAGGGGCCTGGTCTTCAGTGCCTGCCACCTGGGGAGTCTGGACTGTGTCTCAGCACCTCCTAGTATTTCTGGTGGGCATCTCTCTCTCCCCGTCCCCAGCCAAACATCTTCCCCACCGAGTGCGAGGAATGCCGAAGTGTGGAGGGAGCGTGGAGGCAGCCTGGGCTGTTACTGATACTCTACTCCAATTCTGGTAATACATATAATGATGTTACTCAGTTTTGTTTTACATTTCCAAAACAGATGTACCAAATCCCTGTAAACTGATCTATGGTAATGCACTTAATTTTAATCTTCAATGTTAAAAGTAAAAACTGATCGCTCAAAGCAGAAACATGTGTCTCTTCGCTGTACGTTGGCACGTGCCGCAGCCTGCCCCCTCGCCACGGAACAGCGCTGGCTCTGCTCCTCGCTTGCCTTGATTTTGCCCTCCTGGCTGCTTTGACTTCTCCTCCACCCTGAGACTCCTCTCTCAGAGCTCCCAGCTGCTAAGTGTCCCGCCTTGGGTGTTTTCCAGAAGTGCTTAGCATCCCCCGTGTTGCTTTAAGCTACAAAGAGGAGACCTCGCCAAGCTTCTCTGCAGTGTGCTTTGGGATGCTGGGCAAAGACCTGTCATAGTTGGGTCAGAGAGTAGAGAATCTTTGCAGAATCCATGGAAAGTCAGTGCTTTCTGACCAAGACTCTGGTTCAGCCTTCCACCACATCGGGCACGAGCAAGGACTGGGTACCACTTCCCCCATTTCGTTAGAGAATGGGTTGTAACCTCTTGACAGTGAGGCCACTGCTACTCGAGGCTCAACCTTGGTGGCAATTAAGAAAGTCCCCCTGGGAATTATCAGGGCTTCTTTAGGATGTGACAACAGAGGCATCTTCTGTGCTGGCATTGGCTGACGGCGAGTGGCAGAGACCGCCACTGACTGCCAGGATTGACCTCCTGGGAACAGGCACCTCTGAGACTCACCCACAGGGAGGTGAATAAGCTCAGGTCTGTTAGCAATGACAAAACCGAGTCTGGAGACCAGGGAAGCCAGGTGCAGTGGTTGGGGGGGAGGGTGGGAATTGGAAATGGTCAGTACTCTTGGGGTACTCAGCTTTAGGTGGGAGGCTGGGGTTGGGAAGACAGCAGGGACCAGCCTTAAACTCCTGTGCTGGGGATTTGCAAACTGGAGCCTGAGAAGGGAATGCTGTAATTGACTTGTGACTTACAAAGATCTCTTTGGCAGTTTTGTGGGCAGAACCAAAGGAACAGAAACCAAGGGAGACACTGTCTCTTGCTCTGCTGTCAAGGCCAATGGGGTTCTGAGGGGTCTGGTCCTGACTTGGCATTGACCTTTCGCTTCCTGTTCTTCCTGTCCCATCCCTACCTTTCTACCTGCATTTGCATCCAAGATTTGGATAGCTCCCTTCTCCTTCTTGAATCCCTAATTATTCGTCTTGGCCAGAGTTAGAAGGGGGCTCTTTGCTTCCAGAAGGGAAATCCTTTGAAGGAAAGTGCCGAAGGCTGGTGTTATCATGACCAGTGGTGTCAGAATCCCTGCAGGGCTCATGAAAACACTGATTTCCAGGCCCCACCCCTGGAGTTTCTGATTTGGGAGTGGGGGTGGGGCCCGAGAACGTGAATTTCTAACAGGCTCTCAGGTGATGCTGATGCTGCTGGACCAGGGACAGCACCACGAGTAATGGCGACAAGACTCTTCGTCTTCGATGGTGAGTCACTGGAGCCTGCCGAGGGATGGCCAGATGGCCCTGGATGGCACTGGTGGAGGTGTTTTCCCGTGGGATCTGTAGCCATGAAACGCAGGGGATGTATCCTGTGAGCCGGGCCCCCAAGAGCCAGCATGCTGTGCCTTGCCGACAGACTTACCTCTCCTCTGACCTTACACGGGGGACCCTGTTCTTCCTCCAAAAACAACACGAAGAACAAGAATTCAATTTGGCCGGGGCTCTGTCTGCTCAAGCATACTTTCTCTTAATTTAATCACCCGTGCAAGAGCCTTCCAGACATGTGGGTGTGCATTTTTAGAAATGCAGCTCATTTTCCCAGATATTTTCATTCTTAAACATCTGGTGGGGGCTGGGGGTGAGAAGTGGGGAGAGATGCGTTCAGATGCGGATGACTCCGCAAGGGAGCGGAATGCAGATGGGAGGATTTTTGGAAGACACAAAGATGGGGTTGTGGGGATGTAGGTGCTGGAGGCTGGCTCACCTGGGCACACTCCCTGGTCTGCCCCTCACTGGTGTGTGGCCCTACATGAGTCAGCTGACCCTCTGGCCCTCAGTTTCCTCTTCTGGAAAATGGAACCAGAGTGGTTTCCTGCAAGAATGCTGTCAAGCGGTGATGTGCTTACAGCATCAGGTGCAGATAGGAAAGCGGCTGATGTCATGTATTACTGTAATACAGTTGCCATGATTTTCTTCTTATTTTTTAAAAAAGATTTTATTTATTTATTTGACAGGTAGAGTTACAGAGAGAGGGAGAGACAGGAAGAAAGGTCTTCCATCCACTAGTTCACTCTTCTAATGGCTGCAATGGCCAGAGCTGAACCAAACCAAGGTTAGGAGCCAGGAGCTTCTTCCAGGTCTCCCATGTGGGTGCAGGGGCCCAAACACTTGGGCCATTATCCGCTACTTTCCCAGGCCATAAGTAGAGAGCTGGATCAGAACAAGAGCAGCGGGGATGTGAGCCAGCACCCATATGGGATGCTGGTGTCGCAGGTGGAGGCTTAGCCTACTATATGGCAGTGCCGGCCCCTTTGTTATTAGTTTAATATTTATTCTCCCAACCCTGATTCATTAATGTTGCAGAGTACCAAGAAAGTAGGATCGTTGTAAGAATCATCCGTTTTTTGCTTCAAAACACCTGGGTCCATGGGCTACACCAGAAGTTCCCAACCTGTGATGGGGCAGTACTGCCCATCAGCGGGGATTTGTGTTTGTCACCAGGGGTTGCTACTGGCCTCTGATGGGTAGTGACCACAGATGCTGCTGATCATCCTACAAGGTATAGGACAGCCCTGAACAGAAAGAATTCTTCAGTCCGAAGTATCAACATTGCCACTGTTAAAAAGCCCTGGCTACTTCTTCAACATTCTAGGATTTGAAAGAAAAAAAAATCTAAGTTACTGGTGCCAGTGTTGTGGTGCATGAGGTTAAACTGCTTCCCACAACACCGGTGTCTCATACAGGCACTGGTTCAAGACCCGGCTGCTCTGCTTTCTATCCAGGTCCCAGCTGTTGTACCCGAGAAAGCATCAGAAGATGGCCTAAATATTTGAATCTCTGTCACCCTCATGAGAGACCAGGATGGAGTTCTTGGCTCCTGGCTTCTCTCTGTTACTCTGTCTTTTAAATAAATAAATAATCCAAGTTACCATTTATTGAGCAAATTCTATTTGTCAGGCATTGGCTTTGGTGTTTGACACTTCTGTCCTTAAAGTCACTTGTAATGGAGGTGTTGTGATTGACAGGTGAGCAGCTGAGAAGCCTGACACTTAAAAGGCAGTGCTGGGGCCAGTGCTGTGGTGCAGTGGGTTAACGCCCTGGCCTGAAGTGCCGGCATCCCATATGGGCAGCAGTTCAAGTCCTGGCTGCTCCACTTCTGATCCAGCTCTCTGCTATGGCCTGGGAAAGCAGTAGAAAATGGCCCAAGTGCTTGGGCCCTTGCACCTGCATGGGAGACCCGGAAGAAGCTCCTGGCTCCTGGCTTTAGATCGGTGCAGCTCCAGCTGTTGCGGCCATCTGGGGAGTGAACCATGGAATGGAAGACCTCTCTCTCTCTGCCTCTGCCTCTGCCTCTCTCTGTGTAACTCTGACTTTCAAATAAATAAATAAATCTTTAGAAAAAAAAAAACAGAAGGCAGTGCTGGCCGCAAGCACAGCCCTCTGCTAGCCTCATGTTCTCATTCCTGTGCCCCTGTGCTCCTGCGTCCCCTCATCACCATCATGCGTCTGCTCTGAGCCAGGTTCTGTTCCAGGCAGCAGGGATGGAGTATGAACTGGACAGGAGGAGCCTCAGGCCCAGCCTGGTGGGAGAGATCAGGACTCGCTCAGGAGTCACGTGCTGGGGCCGGCGCTGTGGCGTAGCAGGTAAAGCCACTGCCTGCAATGCCAGCATCCCATAGGGGCATGAGTTTGTATCCTGGCTGCTCTACTTCTGATCCAGCTCCCTGCTAATGGCCTGGGAAAAGCAGTGAAAGATGGCCCAAGAGCTTGGTCACCTGCTTCCCATGTGGGAGACCTGAAAGAAACTACTGGCTCCTGGCTTTGGCCTGGCCCAGTCCTGGTCATTGTAGCCATCTGGGAAGTGAACCAGCAGATGGAAGATCTCTCTCTCTCTCTAACTCTGACTTCAAAATAAATAAATAAATATTTTTTAAAAAAATCACATGTCAATGACAACTACTGTGATCCAACAACCGGCATCATGGAAGGAAAGAGAAGATGGCCACACGTGGCCTGAGTCTGGAGAGCTGTAGGAAGGTGGCTGGAGGGCGGGACACCGTGGCTTTTCCTGGACAGAGCCTGTTCCTGGGGACAGCAAGATAAAATGAGAAATGCCTTCTAGCATGGAAAAAAGAGGGCACTCTCACTTGCCCTCCCAATGACTGTCCATGTCCCTGAAACCGCGGCTCTGCACTAAGGGAAATGGGTGACAGGGACCCATGTTTAACCCCTGGGTGACCTTGGGTAGACCTCGTGACCTCTCACAACCTCAGTTCCCTGGTCCAGGCAGAGGGATGGGTGTGATGACTGAAATAGGGGTAACTGCAGCTCACCTGTGAGGGGCACTGGCTGCATGTCCACCACTGAGTGGCACCTCCATGCTAGCCTTGCCCTTAGCCAGAGCGAGGACTAGAGGGAAGCAAGAGAGGCGCAGATCTTAAAGGGACACCAAGAAAGCGCAATAAAGAGAATATTTTGCTACAATTAAAAAAGTCAAGGTTAATGAAAAAACTTCATGGTTTTTAAAACAAATTCCCCCCTTAAAAATAAAAAAAAGACTGACTCTTTATTTGAAAGACAGTTACAGACAGAGAGGGAGAGATAGAGTGATCTTCCATTCATGTTTCCCTCCCCAAATGGCAGCAATGGCCAAGGGTGGGCCAGGCTGAAGCCAGGAGTCTGGAGCTTCCTCAGGGTCTCCCACATGGGTGCAGGGGCCCATCCTCTGCTGCTTTCCTAGGTGCATCAGCAGGGAGCTGGATCAGAAGTGGAGCAGCCGGGACTCAAACTGGTGCCCATATGGGATGCCAGCACTGCAGGTGGCTACTTAATCCGTTATGCCACAGTGCCAGCCCCCCAGAAAACTTTATTGTAAACAAATTATCAAAATTTTAATAAAGACACCATCCTTTCCTGTCCTTTCATGACCCAGGCTCACTCATCCCACCCTGATCCTGGCCATGAGTCACCCTCGTTTTGCAGATGAAGAGATTGAGGTTCAGGGAAGTGAGGATCCTGTAACTGGGGCTCTAGGGACAAAGCAGCCTGCCTTCCCGCTGCCCTGTGGGCCTCTGTTCATCCGCCATGGGCAGGAGGGACAGGAAGGGGAGGCAGGGGCAGCTGGCCGCGTCTGCTGTGGCCAGTGTTACTGTTTAACATGCATTAAGACCCCGCGGTGTACTTTGAAATAGAAATGTACCAGGAAGCACCCTGGTAAACTCAGCTCTTTAGTCTTTGGGGGGCTCCTGGCTGTACTTCAGAGGGGACTCAGATCAAGCAAAGACAAGACCATTGTCAATGACCCCAGATGGGAGAAAGGGAGAACCAGACAGTGTGCGGGCACTTGAAAGCCGTCACTGGGGCAGGAGGAAGGAGCGCCGCATAATGCTCTTCCTTTTTAGACAGTGACTTTACAAACATGAGTTCCTCGTCTGTTCACAAGACAGATGCCGTGATTTCCATCTTACGACGAGGGGAGCTCGAGCATAGAGAAGACAGAGCGAACCCCCAGTTTCTTTTTGGTGGTTGCAGGAGACTGGGATTCAGGGCCCCTGATTTCATTCTACTCCGAATCATTCTGTTTCATCCACTCTGCAGATCATTAAACTCGTCACACAGAGCCTGTTTGTACCAACTCATGAGCCCAGTGCTGAACTCATTACAACTGTGAATTGAAAGGAAGCAGAGGTTCTTCCATCCAGATCTATGGGTCGCAACCTCCCTCAGTGTCCCCATCCTTAGTTAGTTATTCTGTGAGCCAGTGTTCTGGGCCTTGCACTCATAACCAGGTGGATTTCATGGTGCGCCTGTCAAGATCTTTTTGCAGGTTGGTGTTCTTGATGACTTCCATAGTGGATCTGAATTCTACAATGAGCTCTCAGGGAGTCAGGACTTTCTGTGTTCTTACACCTTAAAAATGCAGTGCTGTTGGTCCTTCCTGCAGTTGGGAAAGTCTGTGTGTCAGGGCTGACCTTGGGGCTTGCCTTTTTTTTTTTTTTTTAAGGATTTATTTAAAAGGCAGAGTGACACACAGATAAGCACACACACACACACACACACACACACAGAGAGAGAGAGAGAGAGAGAGAGAAAGAAAGAGAAAGAAAGAAAAAGAGAAATTTTCCATCCACTGATTCACTCCCCAAGTGCCTGCAGCAGCCAGGGCTGCGCCAGTCTGAAGCCAGGAGCCAGGAGTTTCTTCTGGGTCTCCCATGTGGGTGCAGGGACCCAAGTACATGGGCCATCTTCTGCTGCTTTCCCAGGCATTAGCAGGGAGCTGGATAGGAAGTGAAGTAGCCAGGACTTGAACCTGCACTCTGGTATGGGACGTGAGCACAGAAAGTGGCAGCTTAACCCATTGCACCACAACACTGGCCCCTCAGGGCTTGCTTTACCCATAGAACTTGGAAGAAGGGAGGCTGGATTAAATAACCGAAGTGCCTCTTGGCAGGTGGATGGGAAAATATGCGGACTATCCATACAATAGAATATTATTCAGCTTTTGAAAAGGAGGGGAGTTTTGATTAAAGCTACCACACAGATGAATATTGAAGACAATGTGCTAAGTGAAAAAAACAGTCACAAAAGGACAGTTGCAATGGTGGTTACCAGGGGCTGGAGTGTGGGGGTGGGGAGAGTTACTCTGATGGGAAGAGAGGGTCAATCTGGGAAGAGGGAAGAGTGCTATAGATGGACAATGGTGATGCTTGTACAAAGTGTGTGTATTTGATGCCATTGAACTGAACACTTAAAATTGGCTGAAGGGGTAAATTTTAGTTTTTATATGCATTTTACCACAATAAAAATAAATTTGGGGGCTGGTGTGGTGGCACAGTGGGTTAAGTTACTCCTTGTGATGCTGGCATTTCCAAATAGGAGTGCCAGTTTGAGTCTGGCTGCTCTGCTTCTGATCTGGCTTCCTGCTCATGTGCCTGGCGAAGCAGTGAGAGATGCCAATTTACTTGGTCCCCTGCCACCCATGTGGGAGACTTAGAGTTCCTGGCTTCTGGCCTGGCCCAGATGTGGCTGTTGCAGCCATTCGGGGGTGGAAGACCTCTCTCTCTCTCCATCTCTGTCTCTCACTCTGAATTCCAAAGAAATAAATCTTAGAAAATTAAAGAAGAAGGTGAGGGTGAGTGAGTCTGGGGCCTAGGCCTTAGGAAGCCTTGTGGCTCCTGCAGAGGCCCCCTGGGAACACTGCCCAGGTGAGTCCCATGAAGAAGCCCGTCCACCTTCCAGAGGGTGAGGGGCTCAACACAGGGACATGGGCACTGCAGCAGGCAGCAGATGTGTGCATGAGGCCATCTGGGACCCTTCCAGGCCCACCTGACCCTGCATTTGACCTCCATGGCATGACTGAGTCCAGGCAGAGTCCACAGAGGAACTGTCCAGCTAACCCAAGGAACAGGGAGAAAGATCAAATTATTGTTGCTTTAAGCCAATCCATGTGTCCTTCCTTGAGGGGGAGGGAGAGTCAGGAGCCAGGAACGCCATCCAGATCTCCCACATGGGTGGCAGAGGCCCAAGTACTTGAGCCATTGTCTGCTGCTTTTCCAGGGTGCATTCAGCAGGAGGCTGGATCAGAAGCTTGAGCTGGCACTCTGGGACGGGGTGCCAGTGTTACAAATGGCGGCTTAATCCACTGTGCTGCAACACTGGCCTCAATAAAATATTTTTTTTAATCATAGGAGAGAAGTTGGGGAAATGTTGTCGTGCTCTCTTTGCCCAGATGTTTTTATGCACGGGTTAGAAGCTGTGAGGCCAGGCAGCTGAGTCTCTGCTACGGAGCAGAGGTGTGAAATGCTGGGCTCTGGTCATTATCACAGAGGGACATTTGCCTCCTCAAATACCACAGGACGTTGTTTAGGGAGTGTGGCCCAACAAATCTGAGTGTGGTCTCCATCCAGAAGGCCCAAGGGAGTTGAATTAATACCAAGGACCATAGACCCAAATCTGCTGGGTAGAAACCCTGGCTTTTCCCGTTACCACCTTTGGAGCTTGGACAGGAAAGGAGACTTCCGGGCTTTTGTTTCCGTGAAGCCGGTGTCTGCCATCCTGCTTGTACTGGCCCTTCAGTTGGATAAAGCCTCCTGGTCATCCTTGATGGACACAGTTTTCCAACACAAAGCACTGGAAGTCATTTAAAAGTACCCAGGTCCAAGGACTGCTTTGTGGGTGAGTTAGTGGTTTACCTCTTGCTGCCCTCACTGGACATTCCATGCCCTTGGACCCTGGCCATTCAGTCTGAACTCTGTCCTGAGGCGGTGTCAGGTGCTGGGACCTCAAACGGTTTCCCAAGAGGCAGGGCGCTGGGGAACGGCCTGTCTGTGCTGCACATGCAGAGGCCAGGAGGAAAGACAAATGTTTTAAACTCGCAGCCACCCAGCCTCCTGTTCTTGATATTTCCCTAACATATGCTAACATATGCTTTCCTCAAGGACTTCAAAAACATGCTTTTAGCAGCAATGAAAATAGGGCCATGCGTCCAATTCAACTCTAAGCTTCAGAGTTTCCCTCTAATACCATTACCTCATGTACAGAAGAAAATGTAAATCTAAAATATGCTGGTGATTATAACCTTTCTTCCTGACAGACATTGTAATATAAATGCACATAAATTGAATTTCTTCTTTAAAGAAATTTGAATACCTTTGGAGCATTTTAGCAAATCAGCTGCAGCCCTTGTGGCACCACATCAATGATGTGCAGAAAAGTGATCTGTCTGTAGCATGACTTCTGCAAGAGAGGCATGGAGCAGGGCTGGGACATGCCAAGAAAAAGAGAACGTGCTTGATTGATATTCAAAATTTATTTTATTAAACTTGCACAAAAGACAGCAGCAGGGGAGCTGGTGCTACTAGGAGAGGAGCTTCCGATATTAACTCCCTAAGTCCTGCTCGGGTCATCCATCTGCCGCCGTGGGGGGAGAAGGAAGGCGGGAAGGCAATTGTGGATTTGCACTTTTGTTTCATGTTGACTCTGCTCTCTGGGGCTACATGCAGGGGCCCGGTGGTAGCCATGACATCTGAAATGACCCTAACGGGGAGGGTTGGTGAGGCTGCCATGCATCCCATTCAAGCGTTCTTGGGCCCAGATGTCCCTTGGGGGCTCAGGGACAGATTGTTTGAACCATCTCATGCTCACCGGTTTGCACCCAGGTGGCTGTGGGTGTGTGGCAGCTAAGTGAGAGCTCTCCTGACAAAGAGCTCATGACTAAATATGGCCATGTGTGGCAGAATATGGTCAATGGTGGACCACATATGTGATGGTGATCCTATAAGATGATAATGAAACTGAAAACAATCCTGTTATCTAGGATTTACTTTTACCATACTTTTATATGCGGAGACACACACATTTACCATTGCGCTATAGTTGCCTATGGATTCAGCATAGTAGCATGCTGCACAGGTTTGTAGCCCGGGAGTGATAGGCTCCACAGTGCAGCCTGAGGGTGTAGTAGGCTACACCAGCGAGGTTTGGGGAAGGACACAGTGATGTGTCCCCCGTGACAACATCACCCAGCAGAGTGTTCTTCAGAATGCATTCCTGTCACTAAGTGATGCATGACTGGACAGACAGAGAAATTTCTTGTATTCTGTGTAGGCCCTCAATGAACTGGCTGATGCCCCCAACTTTGGGAAGAGCATTCTGCTTACTCCAAGTCAGCCATTTCAAATGCTGATCTCTCCCAGGAATCTGGAAATCCTGTTTCACCAAAATCAACCATCACAGGTCTCTTGTGCTTCTCAGGGCCCGAGTACAGCCAGGGCTTCTTGGGGGTTGGTTGCTCATTGTCAGGGCAAAGATGGTGGAGTTAGAAATGACAGTAAAAACAGTGCCTAGATCTGAGCCTTCTGCGCTCACAGCTCGAACCCTGGTCCTGTGCCTGGGTTCATCATTCAGCTCTGGGTTGGCATCTTTGCCTGCTAGGTTCAATACCTCTTTGGATCTGCACCCAGAGGGTGCCAAGGACCTCCAGAAGTAAATGAGCCCCCCCCCCCATTCCCTGCAGTTCCCTGTCTGTAGTGAGCCGCACCCACTGAGACATGGGTGTATTCATTTCCACCACCACCTCCCATGCACAGAGACACCTGGGGCCACAAATCCCACGGGCTGCTGCCGGAAGCATCGGTGAGCCCTGTCCCAAGTTGGTCAGGCACCTGGGCAGTTCTCTGACCCGTCAGACCAGCCATCCTTCTTACAGAACAAAGCTTGCTGCTGTCTGGAGAGTGAGGAGGCGGGAGCAGGGGAAGTGAGTCACAGCACAGCCTGGTGCAAATTGCCCAGGTTGGAATCCTGGCTCCATCACCTGGGGACTTCACCTCTTTGTGCCTTAGGTTACTCAGCAGCAAAATGGGAGTAGTCACTCTGAGACTAAACCACATGAAATTGCTGTCAGAGTAAGTAAAAAATAGCCAATTCATGGCAATTTCATGTGGTGCCTATTCATGGAATCAGGGGAGATTACTGTATAAAAACATGTAAAGCACTCAGCGTAGTGTGCCCACATGGGAGAGCTGAGTCAGTGTGGGTGGCCTGGGGGAGCGGCGTCCTTACCTGACACTCTCCTGCCCAGTGAGTCCCTGGGAGGGTTCTGGGGGTAGTCTGGACCCACAGTGCTCTCAGCTCCTCCCTGTCCACTCCCAGCCCCCTCACCTGTAGCCTCTAACCCAGCAATACTCTGCACGCATCCAAGGTTTGGTCATCTGGTGACAAATGCATCTGCCAGAGTTAGATAGAGGTGACTTCAGTCAGGACAAGTGGATGCCGAGAAACTCAGTCATTGGGCTAACTAATATTTTCATTAAATTAACGTAAAAAAAAATCCATGACCCCCCCCCCAAAAAAAAAAAAAAAGATCAGCCTTCCAGAAGAGACAACAACTACCAGGTGCTGCAGGAACGGCAACGGGGTGGGTTGGATGAGGGCAGCTAGGGTAGGTGGGGACGCTGTGGCAGCCATGGCGCTGGCCGGGTTGGGGAGGGGGACGTGTGGAGGGTGGGAGGCGGGGAGCAGGGTGAAGAAGCCGGCAGGCGCGGGGTGGCCTGCCTCATTCCCTCATTTCCTCTGGAGCCAGTTGTGGCTGCTACCCCTTCTTCTCAACCTGTTCCTTCCAGAGCTGGGGCTTCATTTTCTGTTTCATGAATTTTGACGATTTATTTTTGTTTGGAAAAATATAAACCATCTGATGTGCTGGATGAAGGGAGGAGTGCAGGCCGCGGGCTGCCCCTTCTGACAGCGCTTGTTGCAATCACATAATTACTTGTTAGGCTGCACGGTACTGATTTATGGGGGATCAATCTTTCTGCCATACTCCCTTCCGCAGGGTCCAAAGCCAAGAGCTTGTCAGAGAGGCTCCTTTGCCTGGAACAGAGAAGACAGACCCCATGGCCAAGGGACGCTTGTCCTCCTCCAGCTCCTCTGCCTTTAATTCTTGAAAAGCCCCGCCCGAGCCACAAGGGAGGATGGGGGTCTTCAGAGCAAGCCTGGACCCTGCCCCAGGTCACCTGACTTCCCCCATTCCTCCTTTCCTCTGGGACAGGTAAGACAGTGCTGGGGCAGCACGGTGGAAGGGTTCACCAAGGAGGGCGTGCTGAATTCTTGATTCCAGATGCATGGGAAGGTCCCAGGGGGGACTGGGGAGAGGCCACTGCTCCCAAAGAGGCGTGGCAACCTGGAGGCCCAGGACAAGGGTGCTAAGACGTTTTCCATGGGAATCTCAGTTGCAAGAGTTTTTAACCATGTGGCTGTGGACAAGTCAGGTCACCTGGCCAAGACTCAGTTTCCTTTTCTGTAAAATGGAGCTTCTTTGCCGGGCAGAGTTGTGGTCCTTGTGTTTCACATACAGTAAGCACTCAATAAATGCTGGGTTTTGGCAGAAAGGTCCCAGTGCTCTCTCTCTTTCCCAGATCTGCCGCCTTCGAGGTGAACTCCAGGAGTGGGCACAGTTGTTCCCTTCCACAGCTAGTACTTGTCTGTATTGGGCATCAAGTCACAAGGGTACCAGGGAAAAGCTGGGCAGGTGGCCTCTCGTCTCAGCTCTGTGACCTTGCACAAGTCCCTTCCCCTCTCTGGCACTCAGGTTTTCCTCCTGTGAAATGAAGGCGGGGCCGGCAGCCAGGCTTTCTCAGCATTGGCCCTGGGACTCCAGGCAGGTTCACATGCGGTTACGTGTGTTGGAGAAAGGTTGGACAAACCGTCCAGCCGAGTCCCTTTGCAGGGCTTCTCAGAGCCCTTACACACTCAGCATTTCTGCACTCTGACCCCAGAGTCCAGAGCCTGTGGCTCCTTCTCTGGCAAGTGCTGGAACAAGTAGCTCTTCTCCAAGGTCTTTCTACTTCTGGCTGGGATTTATGAGGGTGACCCAGGGGCAGCTAACTCTGCCCCGTTAGTGGTTAGATCACCCAGGAGGACAGAGAAGCCAGGTGTCGCTCCCCCTCTTCGTGGAGGAACGACACTAAGCCCTGCCTAGGCTTCATATCCGAGTCACGGCACCATTATGTCGCTCCCCCTCTTCGTGGAGGAACGACACTAAGCCCTGCCTAGGCTTCATATCCGAGTCACGGCACCATTATGTCGCTCCCCCTCTTCGTGGAGGAACGACACAGGACCCTGCGCTGTTCTTTCGTCTGCTCGGCCCTCCCCGGGTTTGCTGCTGGTTCTTCCCGGGTTGGCTACTATCCCTTCCACCTCCGTGGAAGGGCAGTTCCCCCTGGCCACATTCCCCACTTCCGCAGGGGAGCGGCACACCGTCGGCCGGCTCTTCTCGGGGGCTGCACAGGTGTTCCTTCAGCTAGATGTTCCCCTTAGATGTTCCTGGTGCATGCCGTCTCTCTCCTCCTTTATAGTCCTCCTCCGCCAATCCCAACTCGGCTGCCCACACGCCGAGTACGCTGCTCTCCTCCAATCAGGAGCAAGTCCTACAGTTTATTAGCTGAACTGGAGGCAGCTGTGCGGAAGCTGTTTACTTCTCTCCCAGCGCCATATTGTGGGAGAGCAGATGCATAGAATAAGTCTTAATTCCAGTAACTCAGTCCAGTCCGGATTGCTCCCCACACCAGGGACAGCCAGGAGTTCTCCAGGACATTTCAGGCTCATCCAGGGCACAGATTGACCTGTGACACCTCTGAACCCCTCAGGGTGAGGTCTGAGCACCCAGCTAGTGATGCTAAGGCATGGGTTAGGCCCACCAGAAAGGTGAGCCTCCCAGGAGCGCAGCCGAGGCCCCTCTCTGGGAGGTTACTGTCCATGAGTTCCCTGGGACCTCAACAGAGGGAAGGTAGTTGGAGTAGGGCAGAAGCTGGCATCCTGGGGAGGGGTGGTGGAGGGAGGACGTGGGAAAAGGATTGTTCTCAATAGAGCTGAGGCTGTTTAGAGATCCCGGTGGGCAGAGGGAGCCATGTGCCTCTCTGATGGAACTGAACTCTAGGGACAGGGAGCAGCAAGTACAAAGGCCCTGAAGTACAAACGTGCTTACGTGGGGTCCAGGCACAGGGGGAGCCAGGGTGACGGGAGTGGAGTGAACGAGGGAAGGAAGGTGGGAGAAGGAAGTCAGAGGAGTGTCTGGAGGGCAGAGTGTTAGGACCCCTGGCAGGCTGTGTAACAACTTGCACTGTGTCTTTTTTTAAAAATAATTTTTATTGAGACATATTTTTTTGTATCATAGATTCTCTTTTCAAGTCAATTCAATGACTTTTTAAATATAAACTTACCAAGTTGTACAGCCATCTAAATGTGGTTCAGGGCGTTTTCATCAGTCCAACGTGATCCTTCATGCACACTTAGCCTTCACCCCCCCCCCCTTCTGCCCTGCCCCAGGCAACCATGCATCTGCTTCTTGCCGCATTAACAGTTTTGCCCTCTCTGGACATCCCATCAACTGGGATTGCACACCACAGGGCCTCGTGTCTGGCTTCTTCCCTGATCCTGCTTTAGAGAGCCAGCCACATCATGTGCCCATGTGTAGTTCGTTCCTTTTTATTGCTAAAGGCTAGTGCACCTTGCATTGTGTTTTCAGAAATAGCAGGTGTCCGTTGAAGGGTCTAGAGCGGGAGGGAGGCTTGGCACGAGAGCCCTGCCATTTGTTACAGGGAAGCACTGCCCCTAGCAAGGCTCTCCTATGCCTTTGACCTGCACAGGATCCGGTTTTGCCTCTTGGATGAAAGGATGCACCTTTCTGAGACTTGGTTTTCTCATGTCTTTTCTCCTTTTCTTGTATTTGTGGGAAAATATGTATTTTGATAAACTGACCATTACAGATGTGACGGCTCAAGTGGTTGGGTTCCTGCCACACAGCAGGGAGACCTGGATTGAGTTCCTTTTTTCTAGTCATAATTTTTAGAAGAATTATTTATTTATTTGAAAGGCAGAGTGACAGAGAGAGAAAGATGGAGACACAGAGAGAGGAGTGGAGAGAGAGATAACCACTACCTGCTGGTTCACTCCCCAAATGGCCACAATTGCCAGGACTGGGCCAGGCTGAAGCGAGGCGCCTGGAACTCCATCTGGGACTCCGTCAGGTGTGGCAGGGGCGCAAGCACTCGGGCCATCTTCCACTGCCCTCCCCAGGTGCACCAGCATGGAGCTGGATCAGAAGCAGGGCAACTGGGACCCAAACTGGCCCTCTGTCAGGGGATGCCGGTGTTGAAGGAGGCAGCTTAGCTCACTGTGCCACACACTAGCCCTGAGTTCCAGTTCTAAATGCACAGCTCAGGGCAGCACGTACAGCTACGTTGTTGTGCAGCTATCCGCACTACCCTTCTCTAGAATTTCTTCAGCTTCCCATCAGTATCTCTGGACCCATTAAGCACTAACTTCCCTTCCCCCTCCTGCTCCCTGGTCACCACTATTCTTTCTGTCTCTATGAATGTGATCACTGTAGGTACCATCTTTTTTTTAAGAAAAAAGATTTATTTACTTGAAAGGCAGAGTTACAGAGAGAGAGAAAGGAGAGACAGAGAGAGGAGAGAGGAGAGAGAGAGAGAGAGAGAGCGCTTCCATCCACTAGTTCCCTACCCCAGTGGCTGCAGCAGTTGGGTCTGGGCCAGGCTGAAGCCAGAAGTCAAGAGCTTTTCTGGGTCTCCCACGTGGGTGCAGGGACCCAAGAACTTGGGCCATCTTCTACTGCCTTCCCAGGTGCATTAACAAGGAGCTGAATTGGAAGTAGAGAAGCCAGGACTGAACTGGCACCCACATGAAATGCCTGCGCTGCAGGTGTGACTTAACCCTCTGTGCCACAATGCCAGCCCCATGTAGGTACCCTCTAACAAGTAGACTCAGAATTTGTTTAGTGACTGGACTATTTGACTTAACATAATGTCTTCAAGGCTCATCTATGTGGTAGTGTTCTCAACAATTCCCTTTCTTTTTCAAGGCTGAGTAATATGCCATTGTATGGATATTCCACATTTGTTTTCTCTTTCATTTGTTGATGGGTCCGTGGGTTTTTCCTGCCTTTTGTCTCTGTGACTACTGTCACAACATAGGTAGGCACTTGTGTTTAGAATGGGGGATGAGGACAGTCATTCACCTGATGCAGCTGTTAGGAGGACTGGAGGAAACAGTTCACCTGAAGTGCTTGGCACCCGGGCAGTGCTCAGTGAGCACCATCAGTAGTGGGCAGTAATGATAAGGCCTTATTGTTAATCATGCTTAGTAGCCCAGCTTTTGTTAAAGAAATAGCAAAAGCTGCAAGCTCAAGAGAGCAGAGTCAGAGACCTCTTCCCTACAGAGGTACTTCAGAAAGTTCACAAGATGGCATTAAACGGAGTATGGGGTGGGCGTGTGACCTGTGGCCTAAGCTGCCAGTGGGATCCCAGGCTGGAGTGCCTGGGTTGGAGTTGACTCTGCTTCCTATTCCAGCTTCCTGTTAATGTACACCCTAGGAAGCAGGTGGTAGCTCACATGCTTGGGTCCCTGCCACCCATGTGGATGACCTGGGTTGGGTTCCTGGTTCCTGGCTTTGGCCTGGCTCAGCCCTGGCTGTTGTGGGCACTTGGGGAGCAAAACAGCAGATGGGAACTCTCTCCCTGCCTCCCAAATAAATAAACAAACAAATAATTTTTAAAAAGAGATGCATACCATGAAAACACTGGGCATGGGTGTCAGTTGTCTTCTGCACCACCATGAACTGTCTTTGAATTTCATTTCTGTGAACTTTTTGAAGCACCCTTGCATAAACAGGTATGTGACCTTAGTTTACAAAATTTAGAAAATCATGCAGAAAGCAACGCCACCTGTAATCCAGACGCTTTAACTGGGGTTCAGTTTCCCGCGGCTTCCGAGGGCTGGAGCCGCCTGTGGGTCAGAACAGAGGCACCGTGGAGGCCCCCGGGCTCAGGAGCTGGCGGGGGTGCACAGGGGCACGGCACAGGCCTCTTCTGCTCAGGACCTGTGTCGGAGTTTGGTTGTGGAAACCCTGGAGCCGCGAGCGGTTCAGCCAAGGGCGGGGGGAATGCATTTTTGGCTTGGGCACTAAGAGAGAAAGAAATCAAAAAGAGGAAATATCATTTCCTTAACGACTAGGTATTAATATCCTGTTTAATTTAATTTCGGCCTTCTGTGCCGGTGAGCTCTTTTCCCTCTAACAGACAGTGTCAGCTTGGCAGGGAGTTTCTCACAGTATCAAAAGAGGATTTAGCTCTGAACCCTTGCCATGAAAGTGTCTCTATCTGTGCACAGAAGAGAGCATTGTGTCCTGCGAAGACAGTAATTGAGGGAATGGGGCCTGGCACCTGGGCCTGCCGGGGAGCACTGATAAGGCTGTAAAGACAGGCTTAAAGGGCCCGCTTGCCAGAGGCGAAGTGGCTCCCAGCGCCCTGGGAGGAGGGAAGGCCTGCCAGCTCTGCCACCCCCGTGGAGAACGGTGCAGAGCCCCCACAGCCCTGCAGTAAGCGGGGCCTGGGCAGATGGAGGCCGGGCACATTCTGCACTGCAGTGCCGGGAACAGAGTGGGACCTGGGGGCAAGGTAAGCAAGTGGCAAGTGGGTGGGGCTTCCCCCTGGCTGCCAGGCCCTCTGTTTCCTGATGAACACACGGTGTTCGTGCTTGGCCAGCCCCCCTCGCAAGCTGCGTAAAGGCATCTAGCCTGAGTTGTCTGGATCTGTTTGTGTTCAACCTTGTCTTGAGGACCTGTGTGGCCACTGGGGAACTGACAGGGGGTCCCTGTGAGTTGACTGCCTAATGATTCCAATGTGCATCCAGCCCTTGCCGTCACCCAGGCCTCAGAGCCCCAGGCAGGATCATGATCTCCTGGAGAGCTCTGAGTTGGTCACATTGCTTCTTCCCCCCTTTCAGAAGCAGCAAGCATGTTCCGGTCCTGCCTTCGCGACCTGATGGTAAGTTAGCATAGACCATAGGGCTGTTGCTCACCAGCCTATCATCCTCCCTCCCTCCCTCCCTTCCACCCACCCATTCTTCCTTCTTTCCTTCCTTCCTTCCATCCTTCCATTCTTCCATCTGCCATAATTTTAACAGGATCTGCCTTCCAAACTCAAGCAGATGTTTGATCCCCAAAGTCATCAGTTAATGTTACTGGGAAGGAAGACTTGGTCCACGATGATGTTCGGGAGGCCCTGGGGTCGCTGGAGGCGTGCCCTCAGAGGGTAACTCCATGAAAGAGTTGCTGATGGAAGCTGCGCTGGGCCTGCATCTCGGCCTCCTGGCTCCCCGTGTGGTTACTCCTCCCCACGCGCTCCACCACTGCCATCTTCCAGCCTCCCTAGGTGCTGAAACGCTGGCGTCTGCCTGCTGTTGGACTCTGAACCATCAAAACAATGACCCCAAATAAACTCCTTTCTTCATAAGTAGGTTCCTCCAGGTACCTGTTACAGTGACCAAAGCTGACTATGCACCATTCATCCATCCATCCATGCATCTAGTTTTTAAAACCCATTCTGCTTCCGATACTGGTAGACACTATCTTTTAATGGCAAGTGTTGTGGACGAGAAGCTGAAGCCCAAATTCCTGACTAGTAGTGTGACCCGGGCTACACCACTGCTTTACACCTGGTTATATTTGGGGCCTGCATTCGTCAGGGGCAGGCTAACTTTTTAAACCATAGCTCCCAAACCACAGAGGCTTAATAGAATATACCTGTATTTCTTACTAACCACCCAAAGTAGGCGTTCTTGATCGAAGGCCCACGTTCCTCCACGTAGTGACTCAGGGACCCAGCTTCCTTCCATGTTGCAACTCAGCCCTCCTCGAGTCCCAGGGCTCCTTTCCCTGCTGCTGGTACCTGGGGCAAGAGAGACTTGAGGGAGCCTGCGAGTGGGGCACATCACATCTGCTTGCCCTCCACTAGCCAGACTCAGCCCCATGGCCCCAGCTGACAGTCAGGGTGGCTGTGTGCCTGGGAAGGAGCAGCGGACACGTACATTGTTGAGTGCCAGCAGTCTGTGCCGCTGGGCTTGCAGATGGTGCTTAATCACAAAGAAACAATAAAAGAAAAGCCAGAGGGGGTCAAAGGCTGTCCGATATCCTTTATTCCCCAGGCAGAAAGCTTGATGTGCTCCACATTACCTGTGGCTGCTGCCAAAAAGGGGAAATTCTTCAGCTGTCCCAACAGCCTGGGGCATCAGGGCTGTGCGGGCAGAGTGGAGAGTTCGGGGGTTTGTTCTGACATCTGAGCCGAGAACCTCTCGGTGATGATCATGACACTCTTCCAAGGTGGATGGGAGGAATTCACATTCGGACTTCTTTAAATATTTGATGTTGGAAAGAAATGAAAGACTCCTCGCATTGTCTAATCACAGCCTTCTTTTATCTCGTGCAGCATTCTGGGGGACAAGCTTACATCTAGTCTTTTCCAGAAACATATCTAAGTGTACATTTCAAAATCACCACCACCATTGTGGATGATGTTTACTGAGCACTTACTATGTGCCAGGCACCGTTCTAAAAGTTTTGGGTAATTATTTAATGCACACCTTACAACAAACTTGTGAGGCAGGTATGATTATTATTCCCATTTTATAGAAATCTATAACAGGAAGACATTTACCCAAGATCATGCAGCTACTAAGTGGTAGAGCAAGCAAGGGTGATAGTGGTGACCTTGCTTGGGCCCAAATAGCCTCATGGTATCATGTAGGCCTCATGAAGGAGTTTTCCTTAGGATCTTTTTTTATGGACATCTAAGACTCTGTGTCAGTATTCTCGTCTATAAAATGGGGGTGCCACTCACGGTCCTAAGCAGCTTTATGGAAGCAATCAGGTGAGAGAATGAGTTTGGACACATCTGTCCAAGTAGGTGGTGTCACAGATGTGCAGAAACCCAGCTTTGTGTGCGCACAGGGCTTTTGCTGCTCTTGGCTTCAGAAGTGCTAAAAAGCAGCAAGTGCATTCTTCTGCAAAGTGAGTGCTTAGGACAGAACATGCTGCTCCAACGAAGCCCTTGCCTCTGGGACGTGAACCTGGGGAGGTGAGGGCGAGCTGAGAAGCCCAGAGCCTTCTCCTCGGCCCCTGGCAGCCTGCTTAGCTGTGCGTGCCGTTCCAGCTCCAGAAGAGACAAGCGCATCTCCACGCTCCAGATGTCCCCAGCCTGGCCGAGGCGTCGCCGTCTGCGGCAGGCCGACGGGCAGTGAGAACGGCGGCGCACATTCCCCCCAGGGGCTCTCCTGAACCCGTGTGGATTCGCTGCAGGGGAAAGCTGGAGACACGCAAGTGTTTTTATTTTCGCTCTTGAAAACTACAGAAACTGTGATCTGTTTTACATCTGGGTTTGACTGTGGACAAGTAAGAGTGGGCGGAACTGGGAGGTGGGAAAGTCAGCCATGGGAAGAGGCACCTGCCCCTCTGCTGAGGACACACCTGTGCAGGTGTGGCAGGCACCTTGTGGTGCAGGGACTCTCGGAGGACAGACGGCCCCTGCAGTAGGGATGGAGTGGGGTGGGGGGGGGTGGTTTTTATTTCTCAGGGATGCTGGAACCTTTTCTCCTGGAGTTTGTCTGGTTCTGTCTGGGATCTCTGGAAGCAGTTAGAAGAAACAGCTGGATGGTGGAGGGAGAATGTCTCATGTGCTTAACATCTTCATAAAGCCGGTTCGAGTTTAGAGAAATGATTTATCAGAATTGATTCTCCCCAAACCGGCTGTATTCTCCCTATGCAAAGGGCTTTCCTGAAACTTCCCCATGTTTATAGGGTGGATTAAATAACCTCAAGGTCACAAAGTACATAAAGTGCAGCTGCTATTTAAATACAAGCGTCTAGGGCCCAGGCATCTGATTATTGATAGGTGTTGAGTGCCACGTGCAAAGTGTGCAGCCGGTCTGCCTTAAATAACGCTAACTAGGCCCAAACAGCCCTGAAGAGGTTTCTAGGATTAGATCACAGCCTGGCAAAAGCAGACAAAGTCTGGAAAAGTCCTAGGAGGATTTAAAAAAAAATTTTCCCCCTTTTGTTTCAATCTCTCAGATTAAGTGACTGATGCAAGCTTTGGAGCGAATTAAACATTTCAATAACTCCTATTTTTTTAAATCACCATCAGCTGGAGCGATTCGGCTTTGCAACTGGCCCAGGAAGAACATTCTTGAGGATGCTTTGAAAGCTATATCAAGAGCAGGGCTAGTGAACCCCATTACTGTCACTGTTCCCCAAGGAAAGAAGGGTTCTTTTATTTCCTAACTGTAAGGCACTCAGCTGGCTAACTGGCAGGTGGGAAAGGGCTCAATCAAGTTACTCTTGGGACCATCACAACATTCGGAAAAACCAGGACATAAATGCGTCCCCCAGAACTAAGTCTGCAAGAAAAGCTTCTGGAATTGGAAGCACAAAGGAGAGAAGTGTCCTCTGCTCCAGTACCGGCGATGCTGTCGCCCAGGAAGGGCCCCCTGGAGGGCTTCTTCCACACCTGACTCCCGATGCTGTGAGTCAGACACCACGTGGACAGTCAGGCCGGGAACAAAGTGGCATGGCCAGGGACCAGCGCTCTCCATGGGAGTCTCCTTCAACCTATGCGGGCACTTTAAAAGTTCTTGGAAAATGGAATTAAAAGGAAATTTTGTTTGGGTGCAAAAAATATTTGACATCCAGGCACACAGGGGTCTTCAAAAAGTTCATGGGAAATGTGTATCTTGAAAAAAACTATGCATGGATTTAAATTTTTTTATTTTGCACTGAAATAAACTTACCTTCTAATTCCATTTTCCATGAACTTTCAAAGTGCCCACCTATATTCCATGAAAGATGGGTTTTTGTCCTCCAGAGCCTGGCATTGGAAATCCACTTGGCTGCACAGGTAAACTCTTAAGAGGCCAGTTAATGCCAGGTGATTCTCTTTGCTTGTGAAATCTCAGCCTTTTACTTGGCCATATTTTCAAAAGAGAAGACAGCTAATGGGAGTGAGTTCCTTACATTAAACATATACTTACAGTTAACAGCACCAAAGCACTTAAGTTGGCAGCAGACCAATTATTAATGAGATGAATGGCCTTTTATAAATCCCTCTGCAGCCTCGGGACAACTGATGGGTTTATGGTCCACGCATTAGGAAATGTGGTTCCTCTATGGTTATAATTAGCCACAGTTGCCGGCAGTTTGGGGGTTATCGCACCCAAAACAGCTGCTCCGTACACGTGCTGCGCCGTGCTGCCATAGGGGTGATGGTTTGTTCTCTTACCCTTCTTAGCTGTGGGATCTTGGGCAAGTTTATGAAGTTTTTTTCCTGAGTTCCCTTGTCTGAATGTGTGCCGTCCATATCTTCGGTTTTCACTTAGCTTGCATCCATTCCCTTTGTCTTTTCATAACAAAATCTTGGTTTGCTTTTCCCACTCTTAGCCCATTTGTTTTGGGAGAGCTGGATGCACTCTGTGCACGAGGGATGGACATGTGACTCAGGCCTGGCCAATTAGAACATTGCATCCTTCCAGCCCCAGCCATTGGGTCAGATCTACTTAGAGGCAAAGAAACTCAGTTCCCTGGCGTGGAGAGACAAGTGCTGCCTGTGCAGAGTAGATATGACATGGTTTGTCTGGACCTCACCCCTGTCTGTCATTGGGAAGTTTTGGAATTCAGTGAGTTTCTGTTATTCCCTTAAAAAAGAAAAAAAACTTGGAGAACTGAAAAAGAAACTCATTGTTTTTATACCACAAATGACACAGAGTGGGGCCTTACAGGATCCTGGCTGGTGGGCTGAGAAACAGGCATTTGTGGAGAATTCCCGGCACAGGCATTCCCAGTGCCTAGTGGCTTAACACGCACACACAGTTCAGTCTCCGCCCATGACACTGTCCTGCCGAGAGTGAGTAGGAGGGAACTCCTCCTCCTCCCAGGGGTTTGCTCACCAAGCTCCTTCCATCTCGTGGCTCCAGCACCCCTGCACGTGTTGAGCTTCTGCTGGATCTCCGTGTTCTGACAGCAGGTGGTAGGACGAGAGAGCATGGAGGCTTGTGCTGAGGTTCAGTGGGAAGGCTGGCTGCAGGGCACATCAGTTCTACCCAAAGGCCATTGGCCAGACTCAGTCACATGGCCACCGTCCTCAAGGGAGGCTGGGACTTGTAGTCCAGCTGGGTACCTCGGAGGCAAAGGGAAACTGTAGGTGACCAGCAGTCTGCAAGCCTTTGCGAAGTTCTGGTAGCACAGCTAGAAGTTGGTGGTGAAGTTGAAAGTCTGTTTTAGTTTTGTGATTATGGGGAAGGGGTTGAGGACGCAGAAGATAATAAAAACTTAAAGCCAGCCGTTTCTCAGGTTTTCCTGCCTCCACAGGGTTAAAAGTGTTTACACATCACTGGCTTCTTGGTTATCCTCACCGGTCATCCTTGCTTTGAGTGATTTATTTGATGTTGGGTGACAGGTTTGAAGAGCCCTGTGTTGCTCTAGTCAGAACGGGGTTTTCTTTGTCCAGGCATAAGGCGAGTAGTATCCTGTCTGTTCACTTGCTTATGACGGTCTCAAATCTTGTCCCCAAGAAAGCTAGAGTTCCACACACGCCAAGTCATCTGAAGGCTCTGCCGTAATTCCGTGGGTGACATTATGTTTGTTCATGAGAAAATCATTCCAAGGGCTACAAATGAGTCCTTTAGTAATACCCAGGAGTCCTAATGTCTGTGACATAATGAACCTTCCTAAATTACAGCCTACACTAATTAGATCACTTATTGCTACATTCCAGGCCCTGAAACAATTTGCTTAAAGTGATAGTTACCTCTAATGAAAAGATGCATAACGGGAAATGTCAGCAACCTTTTCAATCCTCCGCGACTCATCACGGGGACCGTCTCGCGCCAAGTGCTGGTGGAGCAGCATCTTGTGGCACCATTTCCTCCTCAATTAGGGGAGTATTTTATGATCGCTTGGACTCGGAATTCTCCAGGGCAGAAACAGGATTAGGTAAGAGCTAACTGCCTCCTTCGGCCGCTTTCCTCTGCTCCTCTCCCTCTCCCCCGAGGACTCACCGTGGCGGAAAGTCTTCCGGAGCTTGACTAGAAAGATCTACGGTTATTGGCTACTCGATGTGCAAGGGGCTTCCCTTGGACACCTGGGGTCCCTGTTCTGTCCCCCAGGCCTTGCTGGGGGCAGTGCGTTTCACAGCACCCTCTGTGATGTGGAGGGAAGGGGACTGCAAGCCAGGGACGGAGGGAGAACAGGGTGTGGGTGGCGGCTGAGTGGTCAGGCCCTTGGCAGGAGACGGGCAGAGTCACTTGAGAGGCCTTCAAAAGGCGCTGTGTCCATAGGTGTGGGCAGGATGTGGAGGACCCAAGGCGTGACCATGGTGCTGTTGCCTCTTCTGGGCCCAGAGCGCCCAGGGGCAGCAATTGTCAGAAGGTAGAAGAGAGGGATGGATGAGAAGGGTCTCCTGGAGCTGTCTGCTGATCCTGCAGCCTGTCCCAGAGAGCACAGAGATGGAGCCCACGAACAAAGTCCCCCACCTGCTCTCCTCCATTGCTACCATTCTCCCGCAGCCCTGGCCAGCGCTCCCCGTTGGCCCAAGCCTCCTGTCAGTGGTGTTATGTTGGGGATGGGGGTTGGAGGGCATGGGCAACTCTGGAATTCTGACTGTTCAGATCAGCCTCCAGGGCACAGAGCAGGGGAGGCAGTAGAGAGCAGGTCTGGGTGGGAGGTGGGGGGAGAAGAGGACACACAGATGCCCCCACAGTTGAGTCTTTCGTTTGGGAAGCCACCTTCCCCACCTGCCTCCACAGTTCTGCCCCTTCTGTGGTCTCCTCAGTCCTTGGTAGGGGCAAGGACCAACCCTCCAGGGGCCGCGGCAAGGCCACCAGCTCCCTGACATGAGGATCCTCTGCCTGCACCTGTGTTACCGCCCTTGGCTCTGGGGCTGGCTGGTTTTCAGTGGGGCTGCCTGTTGGGGGGCGGGACCTGATGACCCTCGCGCAGAAAGCAGCCAGTATTTGAGGCCTCCTTGACTTTAAGGGCCCACTCTGCAGCCTGAGGATCTGTCTCCCTGAGAAGGAAGAAAAGTGGGGGACAGCCATCATCTTCCCTGTGATGCTCCTATTTCTTGGTGGAGGGGTGGGGCAGAGAATGGAGCCTCCCGGCTCCCAGAAAACCTATTTGAAATCACCCAGGGTGCCATCTGGCACTTGAGTGGGTACTGAGAAGCTGTCCAGGGCATCTAAGTGGCAGGGCCTGGGGGCTGCGTCTCTGCACTTGGGGTTTGCATTCAAACCTTCCAGGGTACCAGCCACCCCTGGGAAAGAACAGAATCCATTTTGCAACTAAAAACTGCTTATTTGTCTTCAGGCTTGAATGTCGATAATAACCGTGATGATAGCAACAGCCCTTTTCACGCGTCAGGTGATTTATTGATGTTTTCCTCTCTTGATCTTCAGAGCCACTCTAGGAAGCAGAGATGAGGAAATAAACCCTGCCCAAGGCAGCGCCACACTGGTGCCTGGGCCAGGAGTGCAGATGAGCACTTGACACTGAAGTTGGTGCTTGGCCCGCTACCTCATTGCTTTGTGGGCTCTGCTGGAGGAAGGAAAAAGTCCAAAAAAGTCGTAAGATGTTGTCCCGGCTTTCAAGGAGCAAGTGGCCTACTTGAGAAAATAAAGCAGTTTCCTTAGGGCAGAGCTCAGTGGGTGTGTTGGAGTGGGTGTGGGGGCTGCTGCCCTACGGAGAAGCATCAGCTCCAGCTGTTCTTTTTCTCCCATCCTTTGTGAGTTCACTCAAGAGTCAAAATCCCAGAGCAGGATCTCATTGGTTGAGCTGGGGTCATGTACACACTCCTTAGGCAGGAGAGGGGCAGGGCAACTTGATTGGCAGTCCCACCAAAACTACACCCAGTGGGGGAGAGGCAGTTCTCCCAAGGGAAATCTAGTTGCTATTATTAAAAGAAGGTGGAATATATTTAGTGGAGGTTTAAAAATTAACAGATGTCCATTGTGCAAGACATTGTCATCTTTTCAGAGTTTTTTTTTTTTTTAAAGATATATTTATTTAAAAGGCAGAGAGATAGAGAGAAGGGGAGAGACACAGAAAGAGAGAGATTACCATTGGCTGGTTTATACTCCAAAGGCCATGACAGCATCGGCTGCACCAAGCTGAAGCCAGGAGCCAGGAACTCCATCTGGGTCTCCCACATGGGTGGCAGGGGCCCATGTACTTAAGCCACCTTATGCAGCTTCCCCGATGCACTAGCAGGGAGCTGGATTGGAACTGGAGCAGCCGGGACTCAAACTTGGGATGTGGCATCCATCCCTTTTTTTGTGCCACCCTCTGCATCCCCAAAGGTGAGACGAGCAGGTGGTATCGTCTTCACAGCAGAGGAGGAGCAGTGGAAGGCCGGAGGGAAGTGACCTGCCCAGGTAACACAGAGCATCAGCCTTACTTCCTGCCATCACCTGCTCCGTCCTGCTGTCCTCTGGGCCACACAGCCTGCTCAGGCCATGCGAGGCTACCTGGCAAGGGAGACACCGGGGTGAGCCCAAGACAACAGGGACATGCTTCACCTGCCCTGGCTGGAGGCAGAGGGCCAGGCTGGTGAGAGGTAGCTTTGTAAAAACAGCTGGCAGGCAGACGTCAACTCCCACCTGGAGGTCACGACTCTTGTCGGCTGGAGGAAGGATCCAGAGAAGGAGGGCAGGGGGTGAGATGTGCTAGGGGCTCCAGGTAAGCAGTGTAAGTTGGGAGGGTCTGGTTCTAGAATCCAGGAGAAAAACCAAGCTGATGTCCCTCCTCCTGCAAAACTGTCAGCTGCCCTGAAACCTTGACTTCCTAAGACCTGGGGAGCAAACTCTTCCAAACGCCTGCCCAGCTAGAGCAAATAGGCCAGAGTGCGAACTTCGTATTCCTTCTCCCAGCTGCTAGGTGGGTCTGAGGACAAGAGAATTTCGTGTCAATCTCAGCGTGGCTGATTGCTACCTGCGACCTTGGCTGGATCCCCCTGGGTCTCATTTATGCAGCCGGGAGCCTGGATTGGAAAGTAATGAGTTAAAATAACGTGAGTGATTAATACACACTCGGTGCTTGGTGGCAGGTGACAGTGACCTGGCCACTAAAAACCCGAGCTCTTCCCGCCAGTGTGGAGTAATAACCCAGCTGGGGACTACGTTTTCCAGCCTCCCTTGCATACAGGCAGGTCTGGGTTCTGATAAAACTTCATTTAAAAACTAGGCGGTGGGCTGGGTCACTCTTACACAGAATGGGGGCCTCTCTTACACAGAATGCCTGTAATGGATCCTTCTTCCAGGTTTGCCAGTTCGTCACAGTTACTAACCTGCACTTGCCATGGCAGCAATGCGGCAGGGTCCTGCATTTTGCTTTAAAATGCTTCCAGCCTGTATTTTTAAAAGCATTGCATTGAAATAGCAATATACCTATCAAGAAAAGTACATAAATGTGCATATAAATGTGTTCTTGTTCTTTGGTCACACTCATGACCGACATACAAATTAAGAACTAGTACCCCAAGAGTCCTCACTATTCCTTACCCCCTTTTGACGAACATGGGAAAGAAGAGCATATTGTCTATTGCATGATATGATTCAGTAAAGCAATTCCAAATGATATGATACCCACACAATTTTTATACTCTCTCTATATCAACTGCCACAGTAAGAGAAGACCTGTGGCATTAGTCTTTTTGAGTCTGGCTCATTTCATTTAGCACAATGATCTCCAGTTGCATCCATTTTGTTGCACAAGTCAGGGTTTCATTCTTTTTTGTGGCTGAGTAGAGTTGTCCATTGCGTGTGTGTGTGTGTGTGTGTGTAATGTATGTATTATATATATAATCTGTGTCTGTATACACACACACACCCCACATTTTCTTTACCCAGTCATCAGTTGATGGACATCGAGCCAGTATTTATTGAATCCCTCTTGTGTGCCAGGTGCTCAGCTTTTCTGGAATGCAGCTGTGAACCAAAGGCTGGGCTCTGGCCACAAATCTCCGGCTCTGGCGGATGTGACGGAGCCAGGTGGACACCAGGGCGGCCTGTGGGAAGGGCCTCCACCGAAGCCGGCCGGGTCTGGGGCAGCGTATCTGGCGACCTGTGCAGTCTGTCGTCCCTATGTCCGAGGACCTGGCACACTGCTTCTTTCTCTTTGCTGAGGCTGGAAGCAGAGCCCTTTGAAAGCAGGGAAGTCCCAGGCTGGAGGGCTCCTGACCTCCCAAATCTTCCCAGGGAGAGCAGCTGCCCTCCAACGGGAACAGCCACCTTGAATGGCTGTGTCAGTGAGACACGAAGCTTTCCTGCGTTACACCGCCGAACCCGCAGCCGGTTGCTATGGCACCGAGCACTACCCTAACTAGTAATGTACTTGGTGCACACCGTCTCCTCTGAGCTTCTCCACGAGCCACTGAAATGAGGATTTGAGTCACTCCATTTCCCTGATGAGGAAGCTGAGTCTCAGGCTAAGTGGCTTGTCCAAGGTCACACAGCTAGTACATTAACTAGCCCGAACTCTGACCCAGAAAAGTCCGTCCCCAGAGCCTGTGCTTTTGACCACTCACTTTTAACCACAGTTCCACCAGCCCTGATTCGGATCAATACATAACCCAGCCCTGCTGTCCAGTCCATGCGGCGCAGCCAGGAGGAAGCAGGGGACGGTTCTGTGCTGCCACTTGCACTAATGGACTGAGACAGGAGTTCCCCAGGGCAGGGCCTCACGGGCCAGAGGCCAGGCGGGAAAGGCCAGTCCTCCCGCCTTGGAGAGCCAGCTTTTCCAGGGCAGGGGGTGGCAGATTGTCGCCTGCAGATCCCGGCACCCGCCCACCCCACCCAGGCCACGGGAGAGAAATGGGAGGTGAGCGAGGAGGCGGCGGACTCCCAAGGTGCCTTCTCGCTTGCTTGAAACCATTCTCCCTTGCAGGCTGGTGAGGTACCCCTCGCTTTGTAGCCAACATGTCCAGGGCTGACAGGCTAAAGCTGCTCGCTTGCTTTTAAGTGTCAGGAGATGTAAATAGTTTTAGTCTTCAGTGGTTTCTGATTGAATATCCTTTTGAAGTAATGATAGCTATAATTTAAAGCAACAGTTACCATATTTTCCTTGCTGGCTGGCCCTCTTTGAAGCACTAAGTATAAATCTGCTTAAAATCTTAAAATAGCTGTAGCTCAGTCTCAATATTCGAGCAGGAGCCAGGGAGCTTCGGCCTCTAATTGCCGTCATCTGTAACTAATAGCTGCAGCGCAGCAGGCTCACGACAAGGTGGCCGGGAGAATTGCTCTGACGTGGACAGGAAGGTGCAGGCAGAGCCATGGTCTCCCTTTGGGGAATCTTGGCCTGGGTTGGGGTTCGGGAGAAACCCGTTCTGAAATTAGGACCAAATGGGCTCTGGCTGTTGGCGAGACCATCCCTTCCCGCCCCCTCCCAGGAATGAAAAGGAGGGGCCTCCTTGCAAAATAGAACTCTTGAAACTCCAGGCTGGGTGGGTTCCTGGTCTTGGCCAGGCTGGGCATTTTGAAGGACAACACAGGCTGTGGAGATTCCAGTGTGGTTGGTCACCAACAGGGACCAAGGCACGGCATTCCTGCTGGACTGAAAATATGGCTGAATGTTTAAATCGGCTGCATTTTCATTCACGCAAATGTTAATTCAGGGAACAAATACTTACTGCACCCCTAGTGTGTGCAAGGCAGTGATAAAACAGGCAGCAAGCCCCACATGGCAGAGTTTATGCTAAGCTGCAACAAAGAGGAGATGGATGGGGAGAAACACGTGGTAGTGAAATGGACCAGGGAAGCAGGCAGGAAGGGCCGAAGTGCGATGTCAGATGAGCATGACGTTGAGGAGGTGGCGATACGGTGTGGCACTAATGGCGTGTCTGCGATCTCATTTGTGCACACATGGGTATAGGAAAAGGGTCCTTTTCTGTGTATAGACATTCTAAGAAAGCCTGCTGGAAAACATTCAGAAAAGTTGACAGTGTTTATCTCTGAGTTGCCAGGACAATGGTTGATTTTAACTTTTTCTTTTGTGCATGTGATTTTTTTAATAAACATTTAATTTGCCTTTTTTTTTTTTTTAAAAAAAAGATTTATTTATTTATTTGAAAGTCAGAGTTACAGAGAGAGAGGAGAGGCAGAGAGAGAGAGAGGTCTTCCATATAATGGTTCACTCCCCAATTGGCCCCAATGGCTGAAGCTCCGCCATTCCGAAGCCAGGAGCCGGGAGCCTCCTCCAGGTCTCCCACGTGGGTGCAGGGACCCATGGACTTGGGCCATCTTCTACTGCTTTCCCAGGCCATAGCAGAGGCTGGATTGGAGGAGGACAGCAGGGTCTCGAATCGCCACCCATATGGGATACTGGCGCTTCAGGCTAGGGCATTAACCTGCTGCACCACAGCGCCAGCCCCACGTGAATTTTCTAAATGTCTTATGATAAAGATAAATGCATTTTAGGTCATTTGATCTGGCAGTCCTCAGTAAGTAGAATGTAGATTTACTAGATGACTCAACAGTCCTACTCCTGAGTTCATACCCAAAAGAACTGGAAACTGGTGAGGGCTGACACTGTGGAATAGTGGGTAAAGTGGCCGCCTATAGTGTGGGCATTCCATATGGGCGTTGGTTTGAGTCCTGGCTGCTCCACTTCTGATCCAGCTCCCTGCTAATGCACCTGGGAAAGCAGCAGAAGATGGTCCAAGTGCTTGGGTCCCTGCACCCATGTGGGAGACCCTGAGGAAGCTTCTGGCTCCTGGCTTCAGCCCATCCCAGCCCCAGTTGTTTGCGGCCATTTGGGGAATGAACTAGTGATGGTTCTCTCTGTGTCTCCCTCACTCTCTGTCACTCTGCCTTTCAAATAAATCAATCTTTAAGAAAGAAAGACAGAAAATAGGTGTGTAAGCAGAGCTTTCACGCGCATCATCAGAGCAGCACAATCCACTGTAGTCATGATTAGAAACAGCCACAGCACCCACATCGAATGAGTGGATAAACAACACTTGTGGTACGCATACAATGGAATAGTACTTACTTGTAAAAAACATTGAAGTGGGGCTGGTGCTGTGGCACAGTAGGTTAATCTTCCACCTGCGGCGCCAGCATCCCATAGGGGCGCCGGTTCTAGTCCCGGCTGCTGCTCTTCCAATCCAGCTCTCTGCTGTGGCCTGGGAAAGCAGTAGAAGATGGCCTAAGTCCTTGGGCCCCTGCACCTGATGGCAGACCCGGTTTTGGATTGGCACAGCTCTGGCCGTCGCAGCTATTTGGGGAGTGAACCAATGGAAGGAAGACCTCTCTCTGTCTCTCCCTCTCACTGCCTGTAACTCTACCTCTCAAATAAATAAATAAAATCTTTTTTTTTTTTTTTTTGACAGGCAGAGTGGACAGTGAGAGAGAGAGAGAGACAGAGAGAAAGGTCTTACTTTGCCATTGGTTCACCCTCCAATGGCCGGCACGCCACGCTGATCCGATGGCAGGAGCCAGGTACTTATCCTGGTCTCCCATGGGGTGCAGGGCCCAAGGACCTGGGCCATCCTCCACTGCACTCCCTGGCCACAGCAGAGAGCTGGCCTGGAAGAGGGGCAACCGGGACAGAATCTGGTGCCCCGACCGGGACTAGAACCCGGTGTGCTGGCGCCGCAAGGCGGAGGATTGGCCTAGTGAGCCGCGGCGCCGGCCTAAATAAAATATTTAAAGAAAAAAACATTGAAGCATTCTAAATGGAAGAAGCCAGAGGCTGGCATTGTGATGCATCAGGTTAAGCTACCACCTGTGACGCCGCATCCCATATGGTCGCCACTTCAAGTCCCAGCTGCTCCACTTCTGATCCAGCTTCCTGCTAGTGTGCAGCAAGAGATGGTCTGAGAGCTTGGGCCTTGCACCCACATGGGAGATCCGGGTGGAGTTCCAGGCTCCTGACTTTGGCCCCACCCTGACTGTGGTGGCCATTTGGGGAGTGAACCAGCAGATGGAAGATACTTCTGTTTCTCCCTCTCTCTGTAACTCTGCTTTTCAAGTAAATAAATAAATCTTTAACAACAGTGCAACAAAAAATAGAAGCCAGACAGAGGAGGTAACATATTCTATGAGTCTATCTATATGAAATACCTGGAGCAGGTAAATCCCTGGAGACAGGGAGTGAATTGGCCATCACTTGAGGCTGTGAGGAAGGCACAGGGAATGCCTGTTTCTGTTTGGGGTGATGAGAATGTTCTGGAATCTAGGAGTGGTGACGTGAATGTACTCAATGCCACTGAGCTAGACACACACCATGTGTGTTTACTACCACATAGAAGTGGTGCTCGGGGAGTCACCAGAAAAACCCCAGTGCTATACATGCTGAGGGTTGTCTGAGAGTTCTTTCCCAGGTGGCCAAGGGCTCAGGTGTGGGGAGACTTGGCCAGGCCCAGGAGCAGGGTCCATTGTTCCAGGGAGTCCTCCAGAGGCCAGGCCTCAGCCACGGTGGTGGGCAGCCCCCAGCCGGCTGTGCTGGTGCAAGCAGAGCGCTGAGCAGCGGGGGTGCGCGGCTGAGCTGTGGACTCAGCTGCTTCCCCCAGCCCTGATCCACAGCTCTGGCCTGATGACACAGAGCCTGAGAGGCCAGACGGATGTTCTGGGAGGCCACACCAAGTGTGTGCCAGGGGTTAGCCGGGAAACGAGCGGGGTGGCTCCGGAGCCCATTATAGGATTAAGGATTTTCCACAGTTCATGCTTGGAAAGGGCAATCTGGACCCAGATAATTGAGAGTGAGCCTGTTTTCCCAAGCCTGGGCGTTCCAGTCTTCTCCCGGAGAAGTTCCCAGGCTGTCCCGGGAGGGTGGAGGACATGGAGAGGGCGGGGAGAGTGGGGCCATTCTGTCCCCGGTACAGGCAGGTGAGCCCTGCCTGGCACCTGCCCCCTCTCTGAGCCTTCACCTGTCCGAGAGCCCAGAAACTGGCCCTTGCTGTGCCACTCTCCATGTGGGCCGTGCTTTCCTGCTGACCTAGGCTGAGAGGCCGCAGAAACCAAGTGTCGCCCCATTCCCCTGCTGTGTCTCCGCTGAGGGAGGGTGTGGGCTTGTGTCAGCAGATGTAGACAGCTGCTGGGCGCAGCAGGGCTTGGTGCTTACTGTGACCCCGAGACGAGTCCCTCTGTCCCCCTGCTCCCAGGGGACTTTCTGTCCTGGCCTGTCCTGCTGCTGCCACCCCTCCTCACTCCTTGTGTGCATGACCCGTGTCACAGCCCACGTCCACTCCACACTGTCCTCGACCAGCCCCTGCCCTTTCCCACCTCCACGCCTTTGCACATCTTGTTCTGTTTCCCAGCATGCCCTCCCCCAAAGTGCCACCTGTTGAAACCCAAGCTGTCCTCACGTCTCATCTCAAATGCCACCTGCTCCGTGAGCTTGTTTTCCCTCCCAGTGGGTCCCTGCCCCTGCACAGTGCCCAGCGCTCCCCGCTCAAGCCACCACCCCCTGCCAAGTACAGCTCCCAACTGCCTTATTCTCAGGCCATGAATGAATCCAACTGTGACTTAGTGCACGGCTTCGGTATTGGACAGCCTGGGGGTCAAGTCCAGACTCGACTTGGGGGAATCACTGTCCCTCTCTGCACCTCAGTTTTTCTCCTCTATAAAATGTCCAGGATGCTGCTGCTGCTCATAATAATAGCCCCTCAACCACACGGGCCACTTCTGAGGATGGACTAAGAAGGTGGTGCAAAGCTAGGCAGGACTAGAACGAGAGAAATGAGATGTGCAGGGTGAACACTGAAGGAGCAGGGTCAGCGCTGTGGCATAGGGGGTAAAGCCACTGCCTGCACACCGGCAACCCATGTGGGTGCCGATGTGTGCCCCAGCTGCTGCTGCTCCACTTCCGACCCAGCTCCCTGCTAATGGCTGGGAAAAGCAGAGGAGGATGGCCCAAGAGCTTGGGCCTCTACACCCATGTGGGGGACCTGGAAGAAGCTTCTGGCTTCTGACTTTGACCTGGCCCGGTGCCGGCTCTTGCGGCCGTCTGGGGAGTGAACCAGCAGATGGAGGGTCTCACTCTCTGTCTGTCCCTCTCTCTGTAACTCTTTCAAATAAATAAATAAATCTCAAAAAAAAAAAAAAAGGTAACTGAAGGCGACAGTCTTGAGGATGTGAGAGTGCTGAGTCCTTTCAGTATTGGTACCTGGGACACCGCCCTGCAGGCAGAGGGGCAGAGTTACGGGGCTCTTGACAGGTACAGCTGGGGCACAGGGCTGGACACAGTGGTGGGGCCTGACTCAGCTCAGGCAGAGGGGGTAAGCAGGCCTCCTGGGGGGCGGTGCAGAAATTTTGAAAATGCATGCAGAGTCCTTTAAAAATTATTTACTTATCTTAATTCTTTGAAAGGCAGAGAGAGAGAGAGAGAGAGAGAGAGAGAGAGGGAGAGAGGGCTTTTATCTACTGATTTTACTTCCTAAGTGCTAGCAGCAGCTGGGGCTGGGCCGGTGGAAGTCTGGAGCTGGGAACTCCATTTGGGTCTCCCTCAGTACCTGAGCCACCACCAGGACCTCCCAGGGTGCATGTCAGCAGGAAGGTGGAATGAGGAACCGGAGCCTGGAGTCAAACGCAGGCACTAGGATTTGGGACACAGGCTTCCAAAGCAGCACCAAGGCCCGTGCCTGCAGTTTTTTGGTAATACACATTTTTCATGAACTTTTTAAAGACCCCTTTTTATTTAAGGATTTCAAGCTTTTTTTTTTTTTTTGCACCAAAATAAACTTGTTTTTTAACTCCCTTTTCCAGGAACTCCTTGAAATGCCCTTTGCCAAGCCACTTAGCCTCTCTGCTTCAGTGTCTTTATCTTTGAGATCAGAACAATGGGATGCGAATTAGAACAAAGCCAGTGTGTGAGAGACACATGTCGTGCATTGAGAAATCCCTCTAGTTGCAAGAGGTAGAATGAATAATGGAGAAATCAAGACAAGGAGGTACCCAGGGCACAAGAGGCCAGGTTAGTCATAGTGGGAAGGAGCAGGGTGGGAAGAGTTGAAAGATGGAATAGAGATAAAATCTAATGAACTTGGCCATTGCTTAGATGGAGGGGCCAAGGCAGTGAGGGGTCAGGGGAAGGGAAAAGAGGATTAATACATGGAAAGGTGCTGAAAATGTCCTGGGACCTGGGAGAACAGAGGTGTCGTTAGAGGAGAGCAGTATTCTGTGATGAAATCAGGCTGGGCATGTTGAATGAGAGGCCGTGGGAATCGCGGTCGGAATCTTAGAAGTATAAGGGTGTGGCTGCAGCACGAGGTAATTGATGTAAGCGTTCCTGTCACCTTCAAAACAGCCTCTTTGTACAGCCCGAGATTTTGGAACTGGTTATTAAAATGTCATGTCACAAGGCACCAGGGCTGCCTTCTCCTAGAGATGATGTGAGGGGCTGTGGCTCCCTCTTACAAGTAAGGGCAGTGCTTCCTGAAGTCTACACCTGAAGGTTCTAGGAAGAGAATATTTTGTATTCATAAGTTTGGGAGGCCTTCAGTTCAAGGAAGGTTAATAAAGCATGTTTCCTTTACTCAAAACAATCAAGGCAATGTATGAAAACCCCACAGCCAGCATCCTATTGAATGAGGAAAAGTTGGAAGCTTTCCCACTGAGATCTGGTATCAGACAGGGATGCCCACTCTCACCACCGCTATTCAATATAGTTCTGGAAGTTTTAGCCAGAGCCATCAGGCAAGAAAAAGAAATTAAAGGGATTCAAACTGGGAAGGAAGAAGTCAGACTCTCCCTCTTTGCAGATGATATGATTCTTTATTTAGGGGATCCAAAGAACCCTACTAAGAGACTACTGGAACTCATAGAAGAGTTTGGCAAAGTAGCATGATATAAAATCAATGCACAAAAATCAACAGCCTTTGTATACACAAGCAATGCCATGGCTGAGAAAGAACTTCTAAGATCAATCCCATTCACAATAGCTACAAAAACAATCAAATACCTTGGAATAAACTTAATCAAGGATGTCAAAGATCTCTACGATGAAAATTACAAAACCTTAAACAAAGAAATAGAAGAGGATACAAAAAGAATGGGAAAATCATCCATGTCCATGGATTAGAAGAATCAAGATCATCAAAATGTGCATTCTCCCAAAAGCAATTTATAGATTCAATGCGATATCAATCAAAATACCAGAGACATTCTTCTCAGATCTGGAAAAAATGATCCTGAAATTCACATGGAGGCACAGGAGACGGTCAAATAGCTAAAGTAATCTTGTAAAACAAAAACAAAGCCGGAGGCATCACAATACCAGATTTCAAGACATACTACAGGGTATTTATAATCAAAACAGTACTGGTACTGGTACAGAAACAGATGGATAGACCAATGGAACAGAACAGAAACACTAGAAATCAATCCAAACATCTACAGCCAATCTATATTTGATCAGGGATCTGAAACCAAATCCTAGAGCAAGGACAGTCTATTAAACAAATGGTGCTGGGACAACTGGATTTCCACATGAAGAAGTATGAAGCAAGACCCCTATCTTACACCTTACACAAAAATCCACTCAACATGGATTAAAGATCTAAATCTGGCTGGTGCCATGGCTCACTAGGCTAATCTTCCGCCTGCGGCGCGGGCACACTAGGTTCTAGTCCCAGTCGGGGCGCCGGATTCTGTCCCGGTTGCCCCTCTTCCAGGCCAGCTCTCTGCTGTGGCCAGGGAGTGCAGTGGAGGATGGCTCAAGTCCTTGGGCCCTGTACCCCATGGGAGACCAGGAGAAGCACCTGGCTCCTGCCTTTGGATCAGCGCGGTGGGCTGGCTGCAGCGCGCCAGCTGCGGTGGCCATTGGAGGGTGAACCAATGGCAAAGGAAGACCTTTCTCTCTGTCTCTCTCTCTCACTGTCTACTCTACCTGTCAAAAAAAAAAAAATCTAAATCTACGACCTGACACCATCAAAGTGTTAGAGAACATCGGAGAAACCCTGACAAATATAGGCACAGGAAAAGACTTCTTGGAAAAGACCCCAGAAGCACAGGCAGTCAAAGCCAGAATTAACAATTGGGATTACATCAAATTGAGAAGTTTCTGTACTACAAAAGAAACAATCAGGAAAGTATAGAGGCAGCAGACAGAATGGGAAAAATATTTGCATATTATGCAGCTGATAAAGGATTAATAACCAGAATCTACAAAGAGATCAAGAAACTCCACAACAACAAAACAAACAACCCACTTAAGAGATGGGCCAAGGACCTCAATAGACATTTTTCAAAATAGGGAATCTAAATGGCCAACAGACACTGAAAAAATGTTCAGGATCACTAGCCATCAGGGAAATGCAAATCAAAACCACAATGAGGTTTCACCTCACCCCGGTTAGAATGGCTCACATACAGAAATCAGCTAACAATAGATGCTGGTGAGGATGTGGGGAAAAAGGCACATTAATCCACTGTTGGTGGGAATGCAAACTGGTAAAGCCACTTTGGAAGACAGTTTGGAGATTCCTCAGAAACCTGAATATAGCCCTACCACATGACCCAGCCATCTCACTCCTCGGAATTTACCCAAAGGAAATTAAATTGGCAAATAAAAGAGCTGTCTGCACCTCCATGTTTATTGCAGCTCAATTCACAATAGCTAAGACATGGAATCAACTTAAATGCCCATCAACAGAAGACTGGATAAAGAAATTATGGAATATGTACTCTATAGAATACTATACAGTAGTAAAAAAGATGAAATCTGGTCATTTGCAACAAAATGGAGGAATCTGGAAAACATCATGCTGAGAGAAATAAGCCAGTCCCAAAGGAACAAATAGCATATGTTCTCCCTGATCTGTGAGAACTAACTGAGCACCTAACAGGAAACCTGTAGAAGTGAAACGGACACTATGAGAAGCAATGACTTGATCAGCCCTTGTCCTGACTGTTAAGGAACAGCTTACTATTTTATTCTTTTTAGTATTTTCTGATTTTACTTAATACCATTGATTGAACTCTTTAATTAACACATAATTATTCTTAGGTGTTTAAATTTAACTGAAAATTGATCCCTGTTAAAAATAGAAGTGGGAATAAAAAGTGGGAGGAGATGTACAGTTCGGCACATGCTCACTCAGATTTACCCCTAATGGTAGAGCTAGAAACGTGCCATGGGACTCCAAATCCCATTAAGTTGGCATGTACCAATGCCATCTTACTAGTTAAAGTGATCAGTTGAAGTTCATAATTGATCATAAATATAGGACTAAGTGTCAAAGGGATCCCATAAACAAGACTAGTGTCTGCTAATAATAACTGATAGATTTAAAAAGGAGAGAACAGGCTGGCGCCGCGGCTCACTAGGCTAATCCTCCACCTGCAGCGCCAGCACACCGGGTTCTAGTCCCGCTTGGGGTGCTGGATTCTGTCCCGGTTGCCCCTCTTCCAGTCCAGCTCTCTGCTGTGGCCCGGGAGTGCAGTGGAGGATGGGTCAGGTCCTTGGGCCCTTCACCTGCATGGGAGACCAGGAGGAAGAACCTGGCTCCTGGCTTCGGATCAGCACAGTGCGCTGGCCGCGAAGCGCTGGTTATAGCAGCCACTTGGTGGGGGGGGGGCGGTGAACCAACAGAAAAAGGAAGACCTTTCTCTCTGTCTCTCTCTCTCTCTCACTGTCTAACTCTGCCTGTCAATAAAAAAGAAAAGAAAAAAAATAAAAGGGAGAGAACAATCCAACATGGGAAGCGGTATACACAGCAGACTCATAGAATGGCAGATGCCCTAAACAGCACTCTGGCCTCAGAATCAGCCCTTAAGGCATTTGGATCCAGTTAAAAAGCCCATGAGAGTTTCTCAGGCATGGAAAGCCAAGACACTGTGGCAGTAAAAAAAAAATGACCTAAATGAAAGATTTCTGCAAGTGAGATCCCAGTGGAAAGAATGGGCCATTAAAGAAGGAGGTACATTTTTCTGAAGGGAGGAGAGAACTTCCACTTTGATTATGGCCTTGTCTAAATAAGGTTGGCGTTTGTGGACTCAAGAGGCTTCCATAGCCTTGACAGCTCATGACAAGAGCCTCGGGTGATTACTGATGTCATAAATAAGAGTGTTAATTGTTAAATCAACAACAGGAGTCACTGTGCACTTACTCCCCATGTAGGATCTCTGTCCTTAATGTGTTGTACTATGCAAATTAATGGTAAAACTAGTCTTCAAAAAGCACTTTATACTTTGTGTGTGTGGGGGGGTGCAGTCTATTGAAATTTTAGTATATACTAAGTTGATCTGCTGTATACAGTGATAATTAAAAGTGAATCTTAATGAAGAATGGGATGGGAGAAGGAGTAGGAGATGGGATGGTTTGTGGGTGGGAGGGTGGTTATGGGGGAAAAAACTGCTATAATCCAAAAGTTGTACTTTCGAAATTTATATTTATTAAATATTTTTTTAAAAGCAAGTGTGTTTCTTTACTGCAGGACTGATCAGGACATTGGCTGTGCTGGTGTGTTTTGTGCACATGCAGGAGGATTTTGTGCATGGTAGTCTATCCCCCTCGCCATCTATTCTCTCTGTGTCTTGGATGAGGGTATTTCTCCCTTGTGCTTCTTGTACTCAAACATGTTGCTTCTCAAGGCTCCGACAGTAATTCTATCAAAGGCAAAAGGGTAAAGGGGCTTTTCCCTCTCTGTTGCCCCACCTTGGTCGGTAAGTCTGTGTTCAGAGCTCATGCTTCTGAGGCATATGTGACTAGGCGTTGGCAATAGCATCAGGCAGATCTAGGCTCAAAGCTTTATCTAGCACTGGGCATGTAGCCTAGCAATTAAGCAAGCAAAGGTGGCTGCATCCCATCTCCAGCTCCTGACTCCTGCGTACTGCCGGTGTAGACCCTCGGAGGCATAGAGATATCTCAGCTAATTAGGTCCCTGCTGCCCACGTGGGAGGCCCACACTGAATTTCCAACTCTTGGCTTTGCCCTGGGCACAGTGCCAACTGTAGCAGGCATTTGGAGAGTGAACCAGCAGCTGCAGGTTCTTTCTCTATCTCTGTCTCTGTCCCTGTCTGCCTTTCAAAAAATCTGAAGATTATTTATTTGAAAGACTGATGGAAAGTGAAGGAGAGATAGATAGGTAGGTAGGTAGACGTCTTCCATCTGCTGGTTCACTTCCCTGATCCCTGCAATGCCTGGGCTGGGCCAGGCAAAAGCCAGGAGCAAGAACTTCATTTGGGTCTCCTACATGGGTAACAGGTACTCAAATACTTGCACCATCACCTTTTACCTCCCTCGTGTGTTAGCAGAAAGCTGGATCAGAAGCAGAGTAGCCAGGACTTGAACTAGATACTCTGATATGGGTTTTGGATGTCCCAAGTGACAGCTTAAGCCACTGTGCCACAACACCCATCACTCAAAAAAAAAAAAAATAAATATATATATATATATATATTGACGGGCAGAGTTAGACAGTGAGAGAGAGAGAGACAGAAAGGTCTTCCTTTTCCACTGATTCACCCCCCAAAATGGCCACTATGTCTGGCGCACTGTGCCAATCCAAAGCCAGGAACCAGGTGCTTCCTCCTGGTCTCCCATTCGGGTGCAGGGCCCAAGCACTTGGGCCATCCTGCACTGCCTTCCCGGGCCACAGCAGAGAGCTGGACTGGAAGAGGAGCAACCGGGACAGAATCTGGCATCCCAACTGGGGCTGGAACCCAGTGTGCCGGCGCTGCAGGCGGAGGATTAGCCTAGTGAGCCACGGTGCTGGCCCCAAAATATATTTTTTAAAAAACAGACTTCATCTACTCCTTGGAGTCTATTCTCCACCTGCAAAGTGGTCATGATGATAGCCTTGGCAGTATGGAGTGGTTCTGAGGATGAAATGGGACAGGGGTAGTAGGTGCCTGTTACAGCTCTCAGCAACTCTTAGGCACCAGGTGCGTTAGCATCAGAGTCCAGTGCGTGGTTTGGTTCAGCAGCACAAAGATGTGTCCTTGAGGAGGCCACATTGCTTTCCTTAACCCAAATGCCTCTTCCTTGAAGTTGATTTAACCAGGAAGTGCATCTGATGGAATCAGTGCCTCTGATAGTTCCCTGAGAGAAACATGGGTGCCATCGGCCTGGTAACTAGCCTTGCTCAAGTTCTCCCACACAGAGCATCACTCAGGACGCTGGGCCCTGGCCTGGGTGGGGGTCACTGGGACTTCCATCTTTTCTAGACCCAGAACTGCATTGTTGCACTGGAACATTCCAGAAAGCATCTTCCATTGCCTCTCCTCAGTTGATGTTAGGCACAAGCTGTCGCTCCCCCTCTTCGTGGAGGAACGACACTAAACCCTGCCTAGGCTTCATATCCGAGTCACGGCACCATTATGTCGCTCCCCGTCTTCGTGGAGGAACGACACAGGACCCTGCGCTGTTCTTTTGTCTGCTCGGCCCTCCCAGGGTTTGCTGCTGGTTCTTCCCGGGTTGGCTACCGACCCTTCCACCTCCGTGGAAGGGCGGTTCCCCCTAGCCACTTTCCCCACTTCCGCGGGGGAGCGGCACACCGCCGGCCGGCTCTCTCGGGGGCTGCACAGGTGTTCCTTCAGATAGCTATTCCTGGTGCATGCCGTCTCTCTCCTCCTTTATAGTCCTCTTCCACCAATCCCAACTCTGCTACCCACACGCTGAGTACGCTGCTCTCCTCCAATCAGGAGCAGCTCCTGCAGCTTGTCAAGTTGGTGAAAGGCAGCTGTGTAGAAGCTGTTTACTCCTCTCCCAGCGCCATATTGTGGGAGAGCAGATGCATAGAATAAGTCTTAATTCCAGTAACAGTCTAGTCTGAGTTGCTCCCCACAACAAGCTGTTGCTGGTATGGAGAGAAGATGTCTGCTGTTTGATGGGGAAATAGCCCTAGGCTTTAATACGTTCCATACAGGTCTCCTTCAAATAGGAGTCTTATTGGGCCAGTGCTGTGGCATAGTAGGCTAAGCCTCCACCTGCAGTGCCAGCATCCCATGTGGGTGCTGGTTTGTGTCCTGGCTGTTCCTCTTCTAATCCAGCTCTCTGCGTGTGGCCTGGGAAATTTGTGGGAGGTGGCCCCCAGGGCCTGGGCCCCTGCACCTACGTGGGAGATCCTGGCTCCTGACTTTGAATTGATCTATCTCCAGCTGTTGCAGCCATTTAGGGAGTGAACCAGTGGATGGAAGACCTCTCTCTCTCTCTGCTTCTCCCTCTTTGTGTCTGTAACTCTGCCTTTCAAATAAGTAAATGAAATCTTTTTAAAAAATAGGAGTCTTATTACTAAGGATGTGGGTACAGACCTTGTGAGCTTCCAAATAAGAAAGTCCCAGAACATGATTATCTGAGGGCGTGAAACCTCTCCCCCACACTTCCTACTCCTTCTCCTTCTTTTGGCGGGGAGAGGCAATATTATATGTAAGTATTTCCAGTGGGGCTTCCTATGTGAAACTATGAAGCAAGAATTCATTCTCCTGTTTGTGTTGTCCTTGTTTTTGTGTTTGCATCTTTTTTGAGGGGGTGTTTACGCACACACTCATATTTGAGTCTATAACAGTGTGTTTATGTGTTGACCGTGGTGGCAGAGCCATCAGCTTTCTTGAGATACAGTTCACAGATCATAACGATTCATTATTTAAAGTGCATGATTCAGTGGCACCTAGCATATTCATCGAACTCTTCAGCCATCAGGAACATTTCAAAATGTTTGCATCATTCCAGTAAGACAATGTATCCCTACAGTGGCAGTCATGCCCCATTCCCTCTCATTCCTGACGACCCTAGGCAACCACTGATTTACTTCCTGAAGATTTCCCTATTCCAGACATCTCTTTTCTTCTTAAGATTTATTTTATTTATTTGAAAGGCAGAATCACAGAGCAGGAGGGAGAGAGAGAGAGATCTTCCATCTGCTGGTTCACTCCCCAGATGGCCACAACAGCTGGGGCTAAGACAGGCCAACCCCAGGAGCCAGGAGTTTCCTCCAGATCTCCCATGCAGGTGCAGGGACCCAAGCACTTGGGCTATCTGCTACTGCTTTCCCAGGCACATTAGTAGGTAGCAGGATCGGAAGTAGAGCAGCCGGGACTCAAACTAGTGTCCATTTGGGATGCCAGTGCTGCAGGCAGCAGCTTAACCTGCTATGCCACAGTGCCAGCCCCTATTCTGGACATTTCACAGAAGTGAGTCATATAAGGGTACTTAGAAAGTGTGTGAAAAATGGCACCACAAGATGTTTATTTCGGTACCAAAATGTTTGAAACGTGTGCATAGTTTTTTCATAACACACCGTTCCCTGAACTTGTTGAAGACTCCCTCAGATAATACATGATTTTGGGAACTGGACCCCTTCATTTAGCTTGTTTCATGGTTCATGCAGCCTGGGGTTGGCATTAGTATCTTATTCCTTTTCATGGCTAAATTGTATTCCATGGCATGGCTCTATCACACATTGTTTATCCATGCATGAGCATTTGGGTTATTTCTCCTTTGGGCTCTTCTGAATAATGTTTCTTTGAATATTTATGGACCAGGTTTTATATGGCATGTGTTTTCAGTTCTCTTGGGTTTATACCTAGCAGTGAAATTATTGACTCATACTAGTTTTTTGAATAACTGTCAGACTACTTTGCAAAGGAGTTGTACCATTTTACGTTCTCACCACTATTGTAGGAGAGCTGTGATCTCTCCATATCCATGTCAAAACTTGTTATTTTCTATCTTTTTATCACAGTGGGTGTTAAGTGATACCTTGTTGTGGTTTTGACTTGCAGTTCTCTGACATCTAATGATACTGATCATCTTTTCATGTACTCATTGGCCATTGGCATAAATATATCACCTTTGGAGAGATGATTCAAATTCTTTGCCCATTTTAAAATTGGTTTATTTGTCTTTGATTATTGAATCTTGTTAGTTCTTCATGGATTCTAAATGCAACTCCCTTATCACATGTATAATTTGCAAATATTTCCCCCCAATCTGCTCTATTTTATGTGTTCTTTATAGTATACAAGTTTTATGTTTTGACAGTTTCTTCTTCTATTCTTTGTGTTTTTGGTGTCACAAGAAAGTTTTACTTGACTTAATATTACAAAGACTTAAAGCTATATTTTAAGAATTTTATAGTTTTCGTTCATACAGTTATGACATTGTGTGTGGTGTAAGGATATCAGCTGTTTCTGCTTGAAAAATATAGAAATAGCTGCAGGCCAGTAAATGGGTGAATAATGCTGCCCCGAGGGCCCCTTCTTCTGCTCCGTCCCTTCCCTGGGACCTCTGGACGCCCCATGGCTCATGAATTGGCGCATCAGTCGCTGGCATAGCAGGAGGTCTCAAGACCCTGCCAGTTCTGGTGCAAGTACTGCCCCAGCTAGTACATGCTTCACATGTCACAGCTGTGGCTGTGGTGCAGCCTCAGCCCAGGGATGTCCCATAACTTGTCATTACTACTCAGGCATTATCTTGAGGGAGCATCGCAAAAGCAAAGAGAAGTTCCAGCCTTTCTCTAACCATTGTACCAGTGAGGACTGGAGCAAACGTGGACGGTGCCCAAAAGGAGTTGGCAGCTGCACCAAAGCCCCTAAGCTGAAGTTCTCAGGAGCTGCAGGAAGAGAGTACTCCGCTGTGGCTTCTCTTCAGACGAACTCGTCACTGCTCTTTACTCTTATCCCAGATGCCGCTCTAGAGACCAGGGTGAGCAGGAGGTTAGACTCACACAGTGAAAAGAGGGGCCCTGGAGGAGTCCTCCTCTGCTTTCCTCTAGGGCAGATGACCCGATGCTCCCTTTGCAAAGTGAACTTGACCTCCACAATTTTACAAGATGCAAAATTTTCTATCTTGGAAAGGTTGAATAGTCAAGACTGTCCTGTAGAATCCTCTTGTTTATAGAGCAGTCTCCCCCAGTGCTGGGGCCTCCTGTTCCCCAGCCACAGCTCAGTGGGCCACTGAATGGGACTGTGCCCACACACTAGAACCGGCTCTGCTTCTGCCAGCCACCTGTGCCCTCCTACCCCCTACCTTCTCAGCTCAGCCCGCTCTCCTGCAGTGTCGTGATTCCACATTTCTGGATAATGGTATTTTTGGCAGTGGCTTTTCTGCATGTTGTGGAATAAGCAGTCAGGTCTGTGCCCTTTTACCAAGACTGTTTCCAGCTGGGCACCGCCATCCTGTTCTTCCGCTGTCTTCCAGGACACAAAAGGTCAGGGGCCCTGCCAGGAGGACAGACCCTGGAGTAGACACCTCCTGGCCTGATCATTAGGTGGACAAAAGAGGGACATCTTAGACAAGCCAAGGAGAGCATTTGTTAGGGCCCAGCCCAGCCCAACCTCATTGCCAACCTCACAAATGGTCCCAAGTGTGTGTTGATATTTGGGTGCGGGTCAGGAGGGTCTGAGTATATATTTCTGATGCTCAATTATAGCCGGGAAGGGACACAAGACAACTGAAAATAAAAGGCTGCTCTCTTCAAACCATACTCTCCTGCAGGCCTCTTATAGGAAAACAAGTGCCGGTCGTATGGCAAACCTGAACAATGTGTAACTCTCATGATATGTATAATTGCTATATTTTATAATTGTGTTTAAACACCAGTGATATTTAATAATTGTTAGAATATTTTTACAAAATTATATACACAATATCATTTAATGATTCTTACTTTATAAGGAGTTTATGAGTGATCTTCCTGAATATTTAAATGATAGTTTTAGAAAATGTCTGATTTTATTGCTGAATCCCCAGGCAGCAATGCATTTGGTGACGATTTATGAGTACTTAGTAATACTAGGCCCTGAGGTACAACCAGAGCCGAGATAGTCTCCAGCCTCCAGATGCATCCCCCAGCTCAGGTTCAGGTGTGAAAGGGGAAGGGAGATGAAGGGCCAGTGAGGAGGGGGAATATCAAGCTCAGAGGTTCTACTGACCTTAAGCAAAGCATGGGTCCCCTGGGGTCACCCACTCAACCCTGTCCTTCTGCTCTTTGCCTTCTCCACTGGGGTCCAGCTCTTGCCAGCCCTACTGCCCACGCATCTCCAATAAATGCCCAAGAGCCGTGTGGTACCCACGAGCATCCCAGCAGGTGCCAGGCCACAGGAGAAATGCGGGCCCTGAACTAGCCATGTTCTTTGAAGATCTTTATAGGATAAACCACCTTGGGGATAAGATGACCAGGAAGTACTCATAGAGGAGGATGCAGTTTCCTATATATTGCAGATGGAGAGCGAGGCCTAAAGGAGCCGTCACTCCTGCGGCTCCACACTTCAGGTGTGGCCCCAGGCTCTGGGTCCACCTGCCTCCTTCTGTAGAGACACTCAGGTGGGAAGCCTTGGTTGGTTGTGGTGTGTTCCATGGCCATCCCCACGCGTGATCCAGTGGAGACTTCAGGGCCTAGGGGCTTGGGCGGGCTGAGACCTTGTCTGCCTTTGACTTGGGTCCCTGTTTAGTCAGGAGCCCTGCAAGACTGGCCTTTGACTCCCCTTTCTCTCCTGCCTCCCAGACCTCTCCACAGATCCTCCCTTACCCCACCTGAGTAGGGGACATTGTTGCACCATGTCTGCCTGAGCTACTCTCCCCCGTCTCTTTTTAGGATAATTTCACCCTTAGTTTCTCCAAAGAACTGCCTCTTCCTGCCACACCCTTGGACTGTTGTGATTGGCCCAGCAATGAGCACATGACCCAAACTGAACCAATCAGAGGTCTTCCTTGGGATTTTACAGTTGAAACTAAGCAAAAGAAACCAATTCTTTCCCTTTGGGTCATCAGTTCTAAGGCCATGGTCACAGAGCTAATGGCGACTGTGTTCCTGCCACTTGGAAGAATCTGAGAGAAGACCAATACTGAAGCAGAAGCCAAAAAGAAAATAGTGCTTTCTTATTTTTAGTATTTATTTATTTGAGAGGCAGAGAAACAGTGAGACAGACAGACAGACAGAGTGACCTCATTGACTGATTTACTCCCCAAATACCCACAATGGCCTGGGGCTGGATCAGGTTGAAGCCAGGAGTTGGAACTTACTCCCAGTCTCCTACATGGGCAGTAAGGACCTAGCCACTTGAGCCATCCCTTGAAGCTTCCTAGGGTCTGAATTAGCAGGAAGCTGGAATTGGGAGAAAAGCCAGGACTAGAACCCGGGCACTCTGATACAGGACGCGGGCTTTCCAAGCTGCACCAAACGCCCACTCCAGGACTGCGCTTCCAGATCCCTGCACTGTTTTCTGCTTCACATTCAGGACCTACTTCTTAAGGTCTCTGTGAGGGATACGTGGGTAAAAACACGCACTCAGCATATAATATGTGCTCAGTAAATGCTACATGGTTATTACTATTATTATTTATTCCATTCTTCTTTAGCTACAAGTACCAATAAACCCCATTTTAGAGCAGACAGATTAGGTGTCTGTCCTTTGTCCCCAACCCTCAGTGACCCAGGAGCCTGTTTTCTTCCAGAAGGAAAGCTGGAGCTACATGACGTCATAAGACATGCCAGTGACTGCAAAAGCCAGCCTCCAAGGTGGGCCCAGAGACCCCTTCTTCCTGGCATCAGTGCCCATCGCGGCCCCTCCCTTGTGGCTGGCTTGTGGAGCCACAGGAATGCACACTGCGGGGACGCTGGAGTGTGACTTCCAAAGCCGCATCAGAAAGGACACGGCGGCCCCTGTCTCGCTCTCCCTTGGGTCACTTGCTCTGGAGGGGAGGGAGGACGTGCAATCGGCTCTACAGAGAGGCCCATGCGGTGAGAAACCGAGTCTTCCTGCCCACAATCACATCACGAGTCACCTTGGAGTCCCAGCCCTGCCTCTAGATGCTGCCACCCTGTGTGACGTCATGACTGTCACCTTTGAGAAACCCCAAGCCAGAGCCACCCAGCCAAGCTACTCCTGGATTCCCGATGCACAGGAACTGTGAGACAGTAATTGTTTGTTGTTTTATGCTGCTAGTTTTCAGGAGGATTTGTTACAGAGTCATCAATTACGAACACAGAGCAGGTCATCTGATCGTTGCTATTTTCTTTTTGGTAGTGTGTTCTTTGTAAATATCAGCTGTCACTTACTGAGCGCCTCCCTGGTGGTCCGGCTCTACACCGCGGGCTTTGCATATATCCCCGCCTCGGAAAGTCTTCGCAGCAATTGCTACATGCGTGGCAGCGAAGGGATTTTTTTTTTTTTTTAAACAGACACCCTGGAGGGAAGGGAGTGCGACTACCTTGGTTAAATCTGGCCCCTCGACTTCTGGCCGTGGACTCAGCCTCAGTTTTCCCAGCTGCAAAATGGCGAGAACAGTGCCTGACTTGCAGGACCTTGTGAAGGTGGAATGAATGAGAGCATGTGCTTGGCCCACACAAGCTGCTCGACCAGTGCTGGGTGCTGCCGTTTGCAGAAGCCACGGAGGTGCGCCTTGCTCAAGGTGGCTCAGCTGGAGGAGGGGCTGTGCTGCCCAGTAGAAACGTAACGCGAGCTGTAGATGTCCTTTCAAAATGTATAATAACCACATTGAAAAAACAAGCAGGTGCAATTAATTTTAGTCATATATTTTATTTAACTCAGTATGTCCAAAATATTACCACTTCGATATGTAAGAATGCAGACACGTGATGTGGTAATCTCTTCGTTCTAACACCACCCTGGGTCTCGGGGGCCCAGAGAGGACCTTTGCACTCGTGGCACATCTCCCTAAGCTGTGACACCTCAGGTGCTCAGTGCCCCGTGTGGCTGGTGGCCGTGGTCCTGGACGGCACGGGACTGCAGCATCCCTGGCGCACTTGGGCTTGTGAATGAATGGCTTCCGCGGTGTTCACCCCCTCCCCATCCTCCCCCCAAGCCAGGCCCCTCTTCATCGTCCTGCTCATCTCATCTTGTTCTTACCCTTCTGAGCCCAGAAAATACCAAGCATCATCATCATCATCATTATTTTTTTTAACAGGCAGAGTTAGACAGTGAGAGAGAGAGAGACAGAGAGAAAGGTCTTCCTTCCGTTGGTTCACTCCCCAAATGGCCGCTACGGCTGGCGTGTTGCACCCATCTGAATCCAGGAGCCAGGTGCTTCTCCTGGTCTCCCATGGGGTGCAGGGCCCAAGCACTTGGGCCATCCTCCACTACCTTCCCGGGCCACAGCAGAGAGCTGGCCTGGAAGAGGGGCAACCGGAACAGAATCTGGCGCCCCGACCGGGACTAGAACCTAGTGTGCTGGCACCACAGGCAGAGGATTAGCCTAGTGAGCCATGGCACTGGCCATCATCATCATTATTATTATTTTGCTTTTTTTATTTTTTACTTTTGTTAAAGATTTATTTATTTATTTGAAAGACCAAGTTAGAGAGAGAGAGAGAGGGTGACAGAAAGAGAAAGATCTTCTATTCACTGGTTCACTCTTCAAATGGCTGTGATGGCCAAGTCTGAGCCAGACTGAGGCCAGCAGCCAGGAGATCATCTGGGTCTCCCACATGGGTGCAGGGGCCCAGGCACTTGGCCCTTCTGCAGCTGCTTTCCTGGGTGTATCAGCAGGGAGCTGGATGGGAAGTGGAGCAGCCGGGACTCGAACCACTGCTCTGAAATGGGATGCTGGTGCCCAAAGCAGCTGCTTAACCTGGCTCACCTCAGCGGTGCCCCCCAGAAGTCTTCACAGCCTTCACCCTGCCTCCTCCCCAGCCGCGCTGTCCTCATCTGTGGAGGGGAGGGGATAACCACCTTCCCGGCTGAACAAAACGCCTCAAAGGTGCTTAGCCTGGGGCTTGCCAGGTCCTAAGCACTTACCTCTGTCCATTTTATTTTATTTTATTTTAAAACCAGGGCAAGGAAGTGAGGGCTGGACAAGCTGCTGAAACCGACACACAGATCTCAAGGTGACAAGACTTCCCGTTGGCGCTTGTGCAGGGTGCAGAGCCGCTCGGCCCCCGCGGCAGGAAGGGAGAGGAAGGAAGGAGCTCACGAACACGGACACGGAGACTTCAAAGCCACTGCAAGAACCAGACGTGAAGGCCCCCAGACACCCCATCTCCCCCCTACCCTGAAGGACTCAGGAGCACTGCGCTGGCACCATCTGGCTCCACGCAAGCAAGCAGCGTGGGCAGGAGGAGAGAAATCAGTGGGGCTGGTTCACACAGTCTCCACGCTGCAGGGAGAATCCACGCAGGAAGGCCCAGAGAGCAGCAGCAGGAGTGGGGCAGGGCTGCAGCAGGAAGCAGGGGTGGCCCCGGCTCCGGCTCACTCTCTGCCCACCAGGCGGGTGGTGGGGAAACCAGGGACCCGCAAGCAGGGCAGGAGGTGTCTGCCTCTTGCTCTCTCTCACCCTCCCCTCCTGGCCATGCACATCCCATTTAGAAAAAAAGAAACATGGAAAGAATACTAACATTATTTTAATTCACATGTTTTTATCACTGTCAAAGATTTTTTCACATACCTCTAGAAACTCCCACTATTTAATAATTATCAGGGGGAAAAAAAGGGAAAAAGAGAGAGAGGAGCGAGACCCACAAGAGGCAGAGAAGCGCTGCTTTGTCAGGGAGAAGAAAATAAAGAGAAATCAGCCCAGCTTCAAAGGGCGCATTTCCATAATTGCCCTGTAACTTTGGCAAAATAAATCTGCGCGGCTGAGAAAGGCGCAATCTCGCAGATGAGTGCACTCCAAAGGCCCCGGAGGGCTGCGGGCCCACTTGTTAGCGGCCTGGTGCAGCGCGAGAACACAGCCCTGGCCACGCCACCGCCACCCTGCACCAAAGGCAGGAAAGTACCGTCTCCCCGGCCGGCCTGGCCTGGCCCGGCCCTCGCCGACCCGGCCCGGGGTCAGACCCTCCCGCCTCCGCCTCCCTCCTGCTCCCCGCCAAGGACACGCATGCGCACGCACACAGCCAGGTTAAAGCAGTAGGTAAATAGATACACAGGATTACGTGCCTGGAGGGGCTGGCGGTCCTCGTGAGCCACGCTTTCATGGGTGAGAACCTTCTGGGAGTCTGCTCCCAGGCTCCCAACTTCCCAGACACGGATCCCCATCGCCCTGAAGTGTCCGCCTCCAGCCACGCCCTGGGTCCCGGACTGGCACAGTTTCCCATTTGCCCTCTCTCACCCCTACTCCCCCACATCCCACCCCTCACCAGGGCCAACATTTTTAAAGACTGAAGAACACTCCACTCAGCACCCCGGTTTTAATGTTTCTTTCAACAAAGCTGTGGTTTCTGGGATAAAACACTTGCCTCGGCTGCCACCTGCCCCCATACCCACTGTGTGGTTTCTCAGCCTGAGCGCTCTGGACTTTTTCCCGTCCAGGTCCAACCCAGCTTAGCATCTGAGATCAGACAAGCTCAGGTACATTCCCGGTGCTGCGGCCACAGATTGGACACCTCCCTGTGGCTGGGTACAGAACCTTGGGCACCATCCCTGCCCTCTTGCCCACCACATGCCAGCACCACCCTCGTTCTGGTCTTTTTTTTTTTTTTTTTTTGACAGGCAGAGTGGACAGTGAGAGAGAGAGACAGAGAGAAAGGTCTTCCTTTGCCGTTGGTTCACCCTCCAATGGCTGCCGCGGCCAGTGCACCGCGCTGATCCGATGGCAGGGGCCAGGTACTTATCCTGGTCTCCCGTGGGGTGCAGGGCCCAAGTACTTGGGGCATCCTCCACTGCACTCCCTGGCCACAGTAGAGAGCTGGCCTGGAAGAGGGGCAACCGGGACAGAATCCGGCGCCCCGACTGGGACTAGAACCTGGTGTGCCGGTGCCGCAAGGCGGAGGATTAGCCTAGTGAGCTGCGGTGCCGGCGTTCTGGTGTTGAAATAGAAAAATGTCCCCTGTTGAGGACCACTGCTGTGCTCTAGGAAGCCACACCTGGCTGGTGGTTTCCCATCCAGCCAGTCAGGACCATGACAAGGTTGATCACAACACATGGAGATTTTTGGTGTGGACGGGCTCTGTGGCCTGATCGCAACAGTTGCCAATGAGACTGGAGAGCCGGTCTCCAGAGAGGTTATGGGGGACCCCCTTGCCATATTTATTTTCTTTATGTCGAACTGTAGACCCTGTTGGATTTGTAAGGAAGTTTGGGTCAGTGCATCTCATCTACCCACTGCATTTTCACAGATGTCCTAAACAAGGCCCACAGAGAGCCTGGGACGCCCCCACTCAAGTTGGAGCGGCTCCTAAGCAGAGACACAAGCTTCATAGACCTCCAGCTGCCTGTGTGCACTGCAGATGGGGGGGTGGGTGGGGGGGCACGGGCAACCAGGATGCAAAGGATATTTCCAGGAGGACACCAATAATCAGGCTCAAACTCGGAATACACCAAAACCAGAAGATGCGTGGTATCCAACTACTACTCAAGCAACCGATCCCTCTGGGTGCCTTCTACAGGCAGGCTGACCTGAGACAGCCGGGCCTAGGAGATGACCAGCTCAGGAGGCGGGCCCTGCCCTAGCCCCCTTCCTTACCCTGGGGCAGGTGATCGGCTGCCCCTCCACTCGCCCTCTGGCCAGTGTTGCCTTCTGTTCTGCACCTCACCTCCTCCTCCCCAGGAAACAGGTTCCACTGGACATCTTTGATGTCTTGGTCCCGGAAGTGGACAACCCAGGAGCTTGTTTTGTGGTCCTGTGGCTCCCTGGCCCCACGCTGCCCACCCCACCCCGTTGCAGGACCCTAACGAGGTTCCCAGCGCTGCACATCCCTTCCTGTGACCCCATCGATTATTGCTCCACAGCCCCCACAGCAGGAGCCCCTTCCAGGAGGAGTGCTGGACGCATTCGGCTCCTGACTGAGGCTTAATCAGCAGCAGGGAGGAGATACTCCTTCTCCTCTCCCCTCCTCTTGGCTTCCCTTTTAGCCTTTAGGGACCATGGAGGGGGTTCCTGGGATCTCCGAGAGGATAGAGTGAAGGTGCAGCCTGGAGGGGAGCAGAGGGTGTGGGAGGACCTGGGAGAAGAAACGAGAACTTGCTTCCTGTTGAAAGAGCTGCAGAATGGAGCTGTCTCCTCTTTTCAGCCAAAGAGCCGTGCAATTCGTTCTGATTTTATTAGGCTATCTTACTGGGATCAGCTCAGGGCCAGTTGCAGGGATGTTGAGACACAGGCCCACAGGTGCACATGTGCCCCGGGAGCCAGCCCCCTCAGGTGCCCACCCACACTGCTCTCAGCAGGGGTAGCATGGTCTCAAACCCAATGCCAGGGTCTTCAGGCAGAGACCTGGGGCCTACCGTGACCCCTCTCATGCCCCCTCCCGGGGAGCAGATCCATTCCCGCTCCCCAGTGGATGTTCTGAGAGGAGAGGCTGCTTGCCTTCTGCCACCGAATCCCCATCACAGCCCCCGTCCCCGCTGGGCACTGCCTGCGAGGTCCTTTCTCCTTGGTTTGAGCCGGGGCTATGGGGAGTCCCAGATACCTGAGGGGAGCCGCCTTGCTTTTTTCTGGCTGGTGGGCATGAGTGGGGTGGGATCTAAGAGCCTTGTTGCCAGCTCTGGACGCGCTGTCTCTCAGTCTCACAGTCACTCGGCGAGAGGTGGCAGCACTCCCATCTTGCAGATGAGCAAATAGGGACACAGAGAAGGCAATTAATCCGAGAATTAAACAGGAAGCCCATGGCTGCCACTGTTAGGCGCGTGCAGCTCCAGGAGAGCCAGGGGTGGCAGGAATGTTGTCCTTGTGAAGATGCTACCCAGAGGCCTCTGCCCTGGGCCTGGGGGCCTGGTCTCAGATTCAAAGCCCACGTGGTGCTTAGTCTCCTAGAATGGAACCTCCGTCTGTGCCTGCGACCTGGGAAGGAGCCCGAACCCCAGAAACGCCGTTAATAACTGGGGCGGCGGCGGCGGGGGGGATTGGGAAGAAGCAGAGGGAGCTGCCTCTGGGGAAGGGGCCGCGGGACTTCCCGGCCTGCGGCGTGCGCGGGCCGCAGATTCCAAAGCCCGGCCCCTGCCCAGGGGCGCGGCGCCAGCACCTGTGTCCGCGAGGACTGGTCCTTGCCCGACTCCCCGCCGTTAGCGCAGGTGTCCGGTATTCACTCTGGGCCGTATCCGGTGGCTTCAGGGGAGCGAGCTCTTCCTGTTTCCCCAGGAACCCTGCAGATCGCCACGCGCCCCACTCTTCGAGGCGAACGCCCAATGCCTGGCTACCCTATACATTAGTGGGTGCGTAAAAGATGCCCCCCGGCACACACACTGCACACGGACGGGTGCCTCTGCCAAGCGTTCCCACAGCTCCTTTCAGCTGAAGTCGCGCCCCGCGGCCTGGAAGCGCGCGGCGCGGGTGGGGCGCGACACCCGGCCCGGCTGCAGAGGCGGCGCGCACGGGGCGCAGAGCGTCCCCTTTGTCCTGTAGAGGGAGCTCCAGCCCCAAATTTCCCGGCTCCCTCCCCCGGCCCGCCCACCCCTTGCCCTGCTCCAGCCTGGCTGAAAAGGTGCAGCGGCCCCACCTTGCCTGAACCCCGCGCCTGGACCTCAGCGGTCAGGGTAACACCTGCCGTGGCTCCCGCACGCGCAGACGCCGCGAGGACCCGGGGCTTCCAGCTCCCGACCTGAGCTGGGCACAGTCGCACAGCCACCAAGAGGGCCCCTCCCGGGCCCCCTGCTCCCCAACATGCGCGCGTCTTAGAGGGGTCTGGGGGCTGCGGTGTGATGGAGGCCGGGCTTGCACCGCCCCTTCTGTGAGGAAGACCTCAGTGGTGCCATCCAAACCTGGGGGCGGGAGAGGCAGCGGCGAGAGCCTCCCGACCTGACCGCTCCACATCCGCGCCCTTCCCAGTCTTTGGCCGCCGGCGCCGAGGGTCCCAGGGCCCCCGCGGCGCCCCCTTGCACCAGCGGTCGGACCCGGTTTCTCAGCGCCCAGCAGGGGGTTCTCGCCGCGGTCCCCACCTGCATCCTCCGCCCGTCCTCTCGGGCGCCCCCAGCCCCGCCGCGTCTGCGCCTCCTCCTCCGTGGCTGTCCTCCGGCCTCACCGTCCTGTCCCCTCACTCGTCCCTTCTGCTGACTCGAGAGATCCTTCAGACAACGGGGGGTGGGGGTGGGGGGCGGCGGGCGGAGAATAAAAACAAAACAAAACAAAAACCAAAAAACAAAAGAAACTGCGAAACAGATCTGTCCGGGGCAGGCAGGCCGGTTATAGTCAAAGTGGCAACAGCTCATTTATTTAGCCAAAAATAGATACTTTCTTGTACAATTTGGTTCACACATATGTACATTTTTTTCGTATATACAAAAAAAGTCAGACACGCTTAGTTCTCACTGAAACGCCACGTTCCCCGTCTCCCCCAATCAACCGAACAAACCAACCCCACCATCGCAGCTGACGCTGACGTGGGGCGCACACAAGCGACTTGAGGGACTCGGGGTGGGGGTGTGTGGTTTTATTTCTTTTTGTTTCCTTTTGTTTCCTTTTTGGGGGGTATTCATACACGGACATGCTTACAAGTTGTAACTATACAGAACGATTTTTTTTACAATTATTACAACGATTTTAATTTCTTCAAAAAAAAAAAAAACAACTAGGAGGAGGAAAGAGCCGACAAAACCAGAGCGGCGTCCAAGTGGTTCTGAGGTCTGCAAGACAGAGACAGTGGGGAGCAAATGAGATGAGATTTAGGGGTGCAGAGTTTGCTTAGCACCGTCGGACCGCACCTAAGGCTGGGGGCGGGGGGTGTCTTAACGCCAGATGGGACTCAGGTGAAGATGGAAATCTTGTGTGGGGGGGTGTGTTTAACCATAAGGTGAGCGCGAGACAGTAGGACTCTAGAGCCAGGGCTGCAAAGAGGTGGGCATTTCAGGGACCCTTTGGCTGGGCCAGGCTCGGCTTCCCGCAGCGCGGTGGCGGGGGATCCTGGGCTGGGGCTGGCGCCACCGCCACCGCCTCCAGCCCCAAGTTTTGTCCCTTTTTATAAAAAGCATCCCAGCTGCGCGCGCCTCTGGGGGAAAGGCCTAGCGGGCGGCTCAGCTTGCCCCCCGCCTCCACCCCCACCCCACCTCAGGGAGTCTCTTACCGTCGGGGCACGGGCTGGAAAGCTGTCTTGAGTAACTTTTTCTCCACTTCCAAGGCACTACAGCGATCTGCGGGAAGCGGGGGAGAACACACAGGCCCTTCAGAGCGCTCGGTTCCGGGGCCCGGGGCCGCGGGAGGCAACAGGCGAGAGGTGAGCCCGCTGTGCTCCCGCGGCCTCGTCCGTCCCCGCCAACCCGCACCCTCCCTTCGCGCCCCGCGCTCTGCAGTCACCTGTGCCGCCCTCGGGCTCGGCGGGTCGAGCGAAAGCAGCGGCGGCGGCCGGGTGACCCGCGGCTCCGGGGAGTCCCAGCAGGTGCGGAGGGGCCGAACTAAGCAGCGAGAGCGGGTGCGGGCGTGGGCCCGGCGTCGGGCCTGGGAACGGCCGGTTGGTCCAAGCAGGGAATTTGCCCAGCGGCGCGGAGACGAGTCTGTGAGCCGCCGCCGCCGCCGCCGGAGAAAGCTGCAGGGTCGGGGGCGCGACGGCTGCCCCAGGAGGGGACCCCCCCGCGCCGGGAGGCGAGCGGCGCGGGTTGTCTGGGCTTGTGGCTGTCTCGGCCAAGGACCAGATCTTGGGCTTTTGCAGGGCGGAGGCGGGCGCCGGAGCGGGAGCGCAGGGGTCCAGGCCAGCTGGGGGAGAGGGTGGAGACGGCGGAGCCGCGGACACGGGCGGCGGCGGCGCTGGGGCGGCCAGACTCAGGACCGGCAGCGGCCGGTCCTCCAAGCCCTCGGAGCTGTCTTCTGAGTCGCTATTTTTGGAGTCCGAAATGGGTCCCAGGCCGAGGTCGCCGTCCCTGCGCGCCGCCCCAGGCAGGGCCAGCTCAGGCCCCGCCGCCGCGCCGTCTAAGTTCTCCAAGTCGATCTCCTCGTCTTCGTCGTCGTCCGCCAGGCCCTCGCCCCCCGCGTCCTCCTCGTCCCCACCGAGCTCCTCCTCCTCCAGCTCCAGCTCGCGCTTGCCGTCTTCCTCGTCCTCCTCCTCGTCCTCCTCCTCGCGCTCGCTCCCGTACGCGTTGCCCTCGTCGTCCGTGCGACTGCGGGGAGCCCACGTCATCTTGTTCTCCTTCTTGAGGCGCCGGCGCGCGTTGGCGAACCAGGTGGACACCTGGGTGAGGGTCATCTTGGTGATGATGGCCAGCATGATCTTCTCGCCCTTGGTGGGGTAGGGGTTCTTGCGGTGCTCGTTGAGCCAGGCCTTGAGCGTGCTGGTGCTCTCCCGCGTGGCGTTCTTGGGACGGGACGGGTCCCCGAACTGGTACTGGCCGTACGGGTAGAAGGCGGGGTGCGGGTGCGGAAACGCGGCGGCCGCGGCCGGATGCTGCACCCCGGGACTGTCCTTCAGCTCATACTGCGCGCCCTGTACGCACATGGAGAAGCAAAGGGACACGCGCGGAGGGAGCGCGGTGAGCCCGGCCGGCGCCGCCTCCACCCTCCCGGCCCGGCCCGGCCCGGGCCATTACACTCCCGCGCGCTCAGCTCCCGCGGCATCCCGGCTCCCACCCGCCTTCCCCGGTGCCTCGGGCTCTTACCAGCTGCGGGAAGATGGGCAGCTCTGTGGCGTAGGGCAGGAAGGCGCCGTAGCCTTGGGCGGCGGCGGCCGCCGCGGCGGCCGCGGCGTAGGGCGCCCCATACACGGACGAGAGCACATTGGAGAGGGAGCCGGAGGCAGCCAGCTCCGAGGCTCCGGCGCCCGGGCCACCCCGGGCCCCCGCGCCGCCGCCACCACCACCGCCGCCGCCGCCGCCGCCACCGCCGGCGGCGGCTCCCGGGCGCTCGGGCGGGTAGAGCGGGCGGATGTACTGGTATCCGAGCTGGGGGAAGGACATGGTGGCCCGCGGGGCACCGACGGAGAGGGGGCCCGGCCCCCGGGGCCGCCCTGCTCAGCGCCGCCCGCGGGCTCCGGCGCGCATCGGGGGCTGGGCCGGGCTGGGGCCGCGCTGGGGCCGCGCTGCCTCCCGCGCTGCGCTGCGCTCCGCGTTCGCCTATTGATCTGCTCGGCGGCGGCGGCGGCGGCGGCGGCGAGGAGCCAGGTCAGGTCCGAACAGATTGGCGGAGATTCCCGGGGCTCCGGGCTCTGATCGACATTTCTACGGGGCCGCAAGCCCCTCCTCTCTGCGCCGCGCTCCCTCCTCTCCGCAGCCTGAGCCGCCTCTGCCCGCGCCTGGCTCCGCACTGCCCTCCTCTCCCCGAGCGGCGCCGCGCCTCGCTTCCCTCGCCCTCCTCTCGCCTTCACTCCCCCTCCGCGCCCTTCCTCTCCCCTCCCCGCGCTCCTCTCCCCCCACCCCCCGGGATCGCTTCCGCTCCTTCGGGCCCTTTCGCTCTCCCGGACGCCTGGCCAACTCTCCTTTCCTCCTCGCCTCTCTCCCCGTCCCACGATGGCTTCTGCTCGCCTCGCTGCCCCCCTCACTTTTTCTTCGCTCCCATCTTTCTAACCTTCCTTCTTACTCACACAAGGTGCCCACTCCGGCCCCCCTCCGACCCCCACCCCCCAGCCTTCCCAGCCCCTGCGCGCCGGGCTACGGCGGCCTCAAGTTGCGGACACTCGGGGTGCTGTGCGGGGGGGGTGTGTGTCCGCGTCCGCGTCTGTGAGTCCGTCTCCGCCCTCCCACCCCCTCCCTCGCCCTTCCCCAAATCTCAGGTCTGACGTTGCGCCCTCTTATTCGACTTTTCCTGGAGTCTCCACCCTGAGTCGCCAATCGCCAGGGCGCCTGGCAGGCAAAGCCGCCCACCCCCGCGGAGCCGCGCGCGCGGGGCGGGGCGGGCCGGGGGGCGGGAGCCCCGGCGCTCCCAATCCCTTCCCGCCCCCTGCTGCCTGCGCCGGGAGGGGGAGCTGGGAGGCGCGGCGACGCGGGTTAGTGCGGGGTCAGTTCGCCCCTCCCTGCCTCCCGCCCCTCGGGACCGCTCCCGCCCGCTACCGCGCGCGGCCTGGGTCGGGACTAGACCCTGGGCTACGGCAGGCTTTGGGGTGCCGGGACCCCCCCTTTCAGATCGAACCTTTGGAGGCGCAGCCACTCTCGGCGGCGTGGGAAGGGAGCCAGAGATGGGTGGGTGGGGTGGCGGGGCGGGGGCGAGGGCGTGCAGCCCAGTCTCGTCGGTAGAGGCCGGTGCGTTGCTCAGGTGCGCAGGTCGGTCCCCTACCCCGGGGGACCAAGCACTGGAATTAACCACATCAGCCGCTCTAGTGTCCGGGTCCGAGTCGCTTACCATAGATGGCAGGCTCGGCCCAGGGCCCAAGGGTGGGCCCCAAGAGTGGGCCTCCCCACCAAGGATCTTGGGGAACTGCGCCCAGAAAGTGGTCCTTGCTGGGGGCGGGTTAGGGAGGCCCCTGAACTTTCCAAGGGAACTTCGAGAAGTTTCTATATTGGCGCCTTCGGTGTGCGGAGATCCTTGGTTTCGCTCCCCGGTTCCTGATTCCTGGCTCCCAGGTCCCTGTGCCAAGAATCCTCCCATGGCCGGGGATACAGGGCGGGGACTGGACTTGTGGTTTTATGGTGGGACATTCCCTAAAATCAAAGCTCAACTGTGGGTAGCCATGGACCCACCGTCACGGAGCCGGGCGTGCGGCCGGGAGCGGCAGCGGCTTCAGGCCAAGCGCTTTAGGCCGCGCCGGGACCCACGAGCTACGCGGACGGTCGGTTGGCAACAGCTCCGCTGTGCAGTGACCACTCCCGGCTCGGAGGCGGAAGCCGGCCTCCCGGCACTGATCGATCTAGGGTAGACTCTACTGCAGTGGAGGACTCGAAGGGTCCCGGTCCAGGCTGTCTCTGGTCATCACCGTAGCTCGCCCGGAATGAAAAGACTCTCGGTTCAGGCACGGACACCCAGTTTTGGCCCCACCCCCTCCTCCCGCCTCTGTCTAGCTTGGCTAGCGTCCGCGGCGCCGGTGGGTGTGCACGCTGTGAAAACTGGGAGGAAAGACAAGGCAAGGTTTGGGGACCACTAGATTTAAGGTTCGGTGAGGGAATTTGGGGTCTTCCCGCTTTGAGTCTTAGTTGCCCCCGCGCGCCCCTGCCTGGTCTCAAGAGTTGGCCTTGGCTGAAGCTTCATGCGGGAGGAGACATTAGGGGCCGCTCTCCCTGGCGCCTGATTTCGTTTCCGGTTAAACCTTTCCAAGGGCATCCTAGGGAATCTTGGGCTCACCTGCTCGCGAAAGATCTTGCGATTGCAAAATTGAGGACAATATTTCCCGGATGTTTCCTAGATGTCGACTTAGAGCCCTGACAGCCCTCAAGTCCTAGAGTTGGCACAAAGAGGTGGCACCGGACTGGCGGGGGTGGGGGATAGGAATGCGGAGAGCGAGAGTGCACGGAGGGGGCACCGGGGCTGCGCTGTGCCCGGCGGAGTGCCCGTGTTTAACTCGGCTGCTGCAGAAGGAACTATGAGCCTTGTGAATGCCCCTTCCGCATCAGCCGGCGCTGCGTAGAACTGCGGGCAGCCGCAGAGAGCGCCCGGGACGGCGACGTTCTCAGAACCCTGTCAGGCCGGCCGGGGGGCGCACTGCCCAGAGGGTGAACCTCCAGACCCAAATGCTCACCGAAGAGCCTCGCTTAATTAGATCCCTCCTGGCATGCCGGGCCCCTAGCAGAAGCGGCCTCAGGGCTACCTTACTTTCCAGCGGGGAACAGCCCTGGCCTGGAGACCCGCTGTTGGCCACTACAGGACTCAGCTTCCCAGGCAGCCGAGCCCCGACGTGGCGTTGGGTCCCCCGACTCCACCCGTGCAGCGGAGTCCGGCTCGGGACAGAATGGGTGGGTTGGCGGGCAGCGGAGCCTTTTCCAGGGCTTTTTCTTCCAAGAGTTTAGGTCAGAGTGACACATTGGCAAGGCGAGGAAAAGCAGGTGCACGGAAAGTTGGTTTGGGAAAGACATGCGCGCACGAACGCGCCGAACGCAAAAGCTTCTTGTCATCCTGCCTTCTTCGAACCTCCCCAGCGCACAAAGCGCTTTGGATACTCGCTGCTGATGCACTTTGAGCGCGGCCCAGGGCGCGGGAAACAGACAGGGTGCCCGCCGCGCGCCGGACGCGCGTTGGGATCCGCTGCCCGACGTGCCCAGGGCCTGCGGTGCCCGCCAAGCTCCGGGGGCTGCGCCGCGCACTGCACACGGGCTCCGAGCCACCAGGCTCTCTTCCCGGCCCCTCCTTGCCCAGCCCCAAAGCGCGCGCGCGTCCCCGGCGTGGGGGGAGCCACGGTGGCTCGGGGTTCCCAGCCGAGGCCCATCTTCCGTCCTTCGTTCCAGGCCCAACTCCCCGCGCGGCGGCGCGGGCCGGCGATCCCTCCGCTTCCTGCATCCGCCACGGCGCGCGCTCCCACCGCTCCCTCCCCCCCGCGCTCGGGTTACAGGTTAATGAAATGCTCGTTTTCCTCAGTCATTTGTTTTGTTTTCCTGCAAAGTTCTGATAAGTAGCTAACCAACGAAGCTTGTAATTACAATCTTACAGAAACCGGGCCGATCTGTATATAAATCTCACCATCCAATTACAAGATGTAATAATTTTGCACTCAAGCTGGTAATGAGGTCTAATACTCGTGCATGCGATAATCCCCTCTGGATGCTGGCTTGATCAGATGTTGGCTTTGTAATTAGACGGGCAGAAAATCATTATTTCATGTTCAAATAGAAAATGAGGTTGGTGGGAAGTTAATTTCTCTCCGCTCTGTGAAGCGTAGACAAGAATTTAATGATTTAATTACAGTTGTAAGCCCTTTCCATGAGACTTAAATTGAGCTGAGAATATTTTTTTTCCTTCTCTCTCTCCTTCTCTCTCCCTCTCTCTCTTTCGCGTTCTCTCACTTCGCCGACAGCAGCTGCGCAGGCTCCCGAGTGCGTGGCCTGGCGTCGGCTCCGGGAGCGCTCCGTGTTCGGCCGGGAATCTGGACTGCGAGCATCCCAGGAGGCGCGGGCCGGGGGCCTACCGCGCCGCCCCGGAACGTGCTGCCGCTGCCTGCTGAGCCGCCCCGGCCTCGGAGGCCTGCCCTGGATGCGGAGACGCCCCCGGGAAACTTTAGGGGAAAACTTTGCCAACTTCGCTGTCGGAGCGGGAGAGGCCGCCCGCCTGAATGGCCGCGGCGACCACGGGCTGCGACGCGCGGGGCGGGCCCCGGGCCTGGCCAGGGCGCCCGGGAGCGGACCCGTGAGGCCGGCCGGCGGGCATCGGGCTCTTCGCGCCTCGCCTCCGCACCGCCTGGACTCAGCCCGCTGCCCTGGGTCTCCGAGGGACTCCCTGGTGCGCAGCGCCCCGGGTAATGGCCTGGATCGAGAAACCTGGCTCTGGCCCCGAGTGATTTTATTTTTCTTTAGCTCTGCAGGATCGGTCTTTCCCCACCTGACTTCGCTCCCCCGACTTCCTTTGTTTTTCCCTGTCGCTCGCACTTTCTGCCTCTTGGATTTCTAGGTCATCCCCTTCCCTCATTCGTTCTGTTTTACACGTTCCCCTGGCTCGCTCGGCGGCGCCCCCCTCTCGTCTCCTCTCGCTCGGACACTGCCCCTCTCGCGGCCCGCTCTCGCTTTCCTTTCTTCCCTCGCTCGTTCTCATCCTCAGCCTCCCCCACCCCGCCCCGCTCCGTCTGGCTTGCAGGTTCTCCTCCTCGGGCGTCTCCTCTCTTCGGGCCCCTCACCGGCATCCGTGCCTCCCCGGCGCCCCCTCCTCATCCATCTTGGGAGAGGAACATGTCGCCTTATTGGATGTCCAGGCCAGAGCCCGGTGATGCAGCCCGGCCAGCGCTGCGCATTTTCTTCTTGCATACTGAGGAGATGGTAATGAGCGCGTTTGCATTGTTGCATGGAAATCCTGCGTTTCCTGCAGCAGCTCGGGAGTTGGGTGAGGGGGGTGTGCAGGCACAGTGGGCACCCGGCTGGCAGCCGCAGCTGACCCTCAACGGATTCACGGGCACTCGGGTCCTGGTTTGGGGGAGGAAGTGACCTGGTGGCCGAGGGCCCGGCCGGACCGCCGCCTCCTCGGGCTTCTCCACAAAGGCCAGCCGCGGTCCGCTCATTAAAGCCTCGTTACGGGAACCCCCCGCCTGTCTGGCGAGCCCCTCGCCCGGTGTTCGGAGGCTGTGCTGGAGCGCCACCAGGAAATGAGTGCCCGGCCACCCCGTCTAATGGCAATAAATTGCGCGACCGAGTGACACGTAGCGGAATCAAACAGAGCGGCATTGTGTACCCTGCGCTTGCTGAGGACGCGTGGGCACCTCTTGGCTAGGCAAGGTCACACGCAGGCCCTTCGGCAGTCCCCAGCCCGCGCCCTCTGCTCGGCCGCGGCCACTGCAGAGCCGACCTCAAGGCGCTGCGGAGGGGCGGTCCCTCCGTGGAGAGGTGGCTCAAGCCCGGGAGAAACGGCCCAGGCGCGCCTCCGCAGGTGTCACGGTTGGTGAAAGTCTGGGAGCACCGGAGCTCTCCTTGAACCCGGAAGGAACCCTGGCTGGTAAGTCCGGGGCCTTGGAGCGCCCGTTCCAGACGCCGTGGCTCTGGGACCTCTGGACTTCAAAGGCCCGCACGAATTGCCGGGTTCTCCGCCCTGCTCCAGACTTGGGAAGCCAAGAGCCCTTGGGTGCAGAAGCACAAAGTCAAGGTCTGGCCTTGTCTGAGAAGTTGTCGAGGGTCACCTTTCCTAAACGTCAAGATTTTGGCCACTAACCTCTGCTTTGACTTAGCATTTTCCCTTACATTAACTCTTTTTTTTTTTAGAAACTCAAATACATACATAATACATATGTGGGGGGAAGAAATTCTGGTACAACTACTGTAAATTGAAAAGGAGCTGTTATTTCCCAGAAAAGGAAGTTGTAGCAAATAAACACAGCTAAAACCAAGCATGGGAAGTTCAGGTGTGTGGGTGTGTCTCTAGCAAGTGTGGGATGCTGGCAAGGCTGAGTCTTAGAAGAGATGGGAAACGGAAACACGGATGCACCTTGGTATTCATTGGTAATTTAATCCTCTGTCCTCACACTACCTAACATCCTTCTGAGGACCCCACGCACCACGCTGGGTTAAGGTTTGTTGATGCTGTTCTCCTGTCGGGTATGTAAAAAAAATTAAGGTAAAAATCTATTGACTTATCATTGTTCACTAAATAATTGTGTTGAGTGGTTTCTAACAGTATCACATTCAATCCTCAGTGCAGAAAAGCCCATGAGAGCATTTCAGGCATGGAAAGCCAAGACACTGGCAAAAAAATGTCCTACACGAAGGACCTCGGTGGGTGAGACCCCAGCAGAACAAAGTAGTCATCAAAGAAGAATGTACTTTTCTCTGAAGGGAGGAGAGAACTTCCACTCCGCTTATGGCCTTATCTAAATATTGATGGAGATTGTGAGTTCAAAAGGCTTCCGTAGCCTAGGCAGCTCATGTCAAGAGCCTCAGGTGATCAATGACATCAGACGTAAGAGTGTTAATTGTTAAATTAACAACAGGAGTCACTGTGCACTTACTTCCTGCAGGAACTCTGTCCTCAATGAGTTATGAGAATTAACTGTAAAACTTGTTCTCAGTGTGTGTGTGTGTGTGTGCAAATTGTTGAAATCTTTACTTAGTATAGAGTTGGTCTTCTATCTATAGTTCATTGAAAATTAATCTTAATGGAGAATGGGACTGGGAATGGGAGAGAGAGGAGGAGGTGGGTGGGAGTAAGGGTGGGAGGGTGGGTATGGTTTGAAGAATCCTGTATTCCTAAAGTTGTACTTATCACATTTGTATTCATTAAATAAGAGGGTTCTTAGAGAGATCAAGGTAATCCTCAGCCCAGTGGTGCCAGCGAGGACTGGCCGGGACGTCCCTCAAGGTGCAGGGTGCTCACTGAGCAAGCGGCTGCGAGGGTTCGAAGCCCGCGCTCCTGCCTTCTGTGCTCGCTGAGGCGACCTCCGGGGAGAAGTACCTTGCACAGATTTTGAACCAAGTTGCCGTATGACCTCGCCCTTATCTTAGAGATGGGGAAACCGAGGCTTCTTCAGCTTGGGGAAGCCTAGACTGGAAGCTGTCTAATCTTGACTGTGAAGCCCCTGAGAGGAAGACCAGGGAATTCAGGGGCCCTAGGAGGTGGGGATACGGAAAGAACAGCCCCAGTTTGACTGAGGGAGAAGGGCAACCGGCTTCCCACTCTACCTTCCTCAGGGGTGCTGAACATCCGGCCTGCGGGCCACTGTGCAGCCTGGCCGGGACCAGACAACCTCAGGCGGGACTCGAAGCCCAACACATCTCTAGCAGGCTACTCTTTAAGCTGATACTTCTATGTGGCCCGTGAATGATGCTACAAATAGCCAAATGGGGGTCGGCGCTGTGGCGTAGCTGGTAAAGCTGCCGCCTGCAGTGCCAGCATCCCGTAGGGGCGCTGGTTCTAGTCCTGGCTACTCCACTTCCAATCCAGCTCTCTGCTATAGCCTAGGAAAGCAGTAGAAGATGCCCCAAGTTTTGGGGCCCCTGTACCTACATCGGAGACCAGAAGAAGCTCCTGGCTCCTGGCCCAGCCCTGACTGACTGTTGCGGCCATCTGAGGAGTGAACCAGTGGATGGAAGACCTCTCTCTTTTTGCTTCTCTATAACTCTGCCTTTCAAATAAATAAATAAAATAAAAAATACAAATAGCCAAATGGCCCTTGGCAGACAAAAGTCTCCCCACCCTGCTGTAAATCCTCATGCTTTATGTGACTATTTGGAGAGGACCTGGGCAGAAACAGAGCTGAGGTCAAAGATCCATTATCCCTGCCAGGGCCTGTGTCGAGGGAGGGAAGAGAGTGTTCTGGTACATTTGGGCCTAACCATGGGTGTGTAGACCTACCTGCCTGTTCTTTGTTCAGTCTACCTGTGAGAGTTCTGCTACAGACTCTGTGTGTGGCTTCCATAATGGTTCCCTCTTCCCCTTTTAAATTGAATTCCTTGACAACCTCTCTAATTTGGTATTTTTATTTAAATATATAGATTGCAGAGCTCATTTGAAAAATGAAGAAATGCAGGAGTATTTATGGGAACAATCACCTACAGTTTTATGGGAACAATCACCTGGAGTTCAAGGTTGCTGCTCGTTTACCAGGACATGCTCCGGTCTGTGCTGGTCCCCACCTGGCCGGCTTGTCCTAACTCCCTGTGGGCAGTTGAGTGTCTTAGTGCTGCTTTGCATCCTCAGCCGCAGACACGGCTGCTCCAGTGTGCGGCCAATAGCACTGAGCATGCCCTGGGCAGGTGTCGCAAGTGCCACTTCCTTCCTGCCCTCTGCCACACTGCCTGCTTAGCTGGGCAGCCGCATTCCCATGGTGGGGTAAGGCGGAGGGCAGCTTTCCAGCAGGCACGGGAATGAATCTGTCCCCTCTGAGAGGTTGTCCAGTGGCTACAGCTGGGTCCACATTCAAGCTTCGGGAAAGAGTGGAAGGCTGAGGCCGGTGTTAGCAGGAGGCCCTGGCTCGCTCCCCGTTTCCCCGTCCTCGCCTCAGCCCTTTCTTCATTTCCACGAATCATTTAAACCTATCCAACCAGAAGGTCTGTTTCTCCCTGTATTTTCTCCTTTTAAGTGCCAGGGGCTCTGCCAAGTGCTGAGCACAGGGTGGTGAGCTTGACACGGGCCATCTCCATGTGCAGCTTGCCTTTTAGTGGGGACCATCGAGAGAAACGGGAGAGCAGGCAGGACAATTTTTTAAAAAAGATTTATTTATTTATATGAAAGTCAGAGTCACACAGAGAGAGAAGGAGAGGAAGAGAGAGAGAGAGAGAGAGAGAGAGAGAGAGAGAGAGAGAGGTGTTCCATTCGCTGGTTTACTCCCCAATTGGCTGCAACAGCCAGAGCTGCGCCCATTGAAGCCAGGAGCCAGGAGCTTCTTCCGGGTCTCCCACGCGGTGCAAGGCTCCAAGGACTTGGGGCATCTTCTACTGCTTTCCCAAACCATAGCAGAGAGCTGGATTGGAAGAGGAGCAGCCAGGACTCGAACCGGCACCCATATGGGATGCTGGTACGGCAGGCGGCAACTTTCCCCGCTATGCCACAGCACCGGCCCCCAGACGGGACAGTTGAAGAGAGCATTTGCGTCTATAAAACAGAACAGTGCGGCGGTACATGCTGGCTTGAAGCGTGGGATCCCCACATGCAGGTCCTCCCCAGAACCTCAGCATGTAACCCTATTTGCAAAAAGGGCCATTGCAGGTGTAACGAGTTAAGGTAACACTTAGGAGTGTTGTCTTATACTCCAGTAGGAGAGTTCTGAATCCAATAGGACTAGTGTCTCTGGGAGAAGAAAAAAGACGAAACGCTGATGCAGGGCAGCCAAGAGTTCCATGAAGACGGAGGCAGAGTTTGGAGTGAGGTGTAGCCACAAGCCAAAGGGAAGCAGAAGGATTGCCAGTGAACCGTTGTCAGAAGTAAGGAGAGGCCAGCGGGGGTTCTACCCTGAAGCTTCCCAAAAGTGCATGGCCCTGAGAGAATAGGTTTCTATTGTTTTAAGTCACTCAGTTTGTGGTCAATTTTTTTTTATCACAACATCCCTGGGAAATGGAGGGATTGGATGGTGTGACAGGAGGTAGGAGGGCTGCTCCTTGGATGACACCAACAAGGGAGCCATCTGTGAGGAGGTGACATGTTAGCTGACATGGAACCAGCTGTGAGAAGTCTGGGGCACGTGGACGTTGGAGCTGCCCTGTTCCCTACAATTGCCACGTGGCTTTGGAGTGCTTGCAATGCAGCTGGTCCAGAATGAGGTAGGCTGACCGTGTGAGCTGCACCCTGTTTTTCAAACACTTAGAGAAGAGCAAAATATCTTGTTCATTTTTAAATATTGGGGCTGGTGTTGTGGCACAGCAATACTGGCACACCCTGTGAGCACTGGTTCGAGTCCCGGCTGCTCCACTTCTGATCCAGCTCCCTGCTAATGTGCCTAGGAAAGCAGCAGAAGATGGTCTAAGTGCTTGGGCCCCTGCCACCCATGTGGGAAATGCAGATAGGATTTTAGGTTCCTAGCTTTGGCCTGGCCCAACCTGGGCCATTGCAGCCATTTGGGGAGTGAACCAGCAGATGCAAGATCTCTCTGTCTCTGTCTGTCTCTCTCCCTTTCTCTGTAACTCTGCCTTTCAAATAAATGAGTAAAACCTTAAAAATTTTTTTTAAAATTTATTGTGTGTTGAGATAATATTTTAGATAGATAGGATTAAATATAGTGTACTAAAATTAATTTTACCTTTTTTTTGTTAGCTTTCTAGCTGTGGGTACTAACCAATTTTAAATTGCATCTGGGGCTCAGCTGGTATCTCTATTGCAAAGTGTGGATCTGAGCAGAAGGCAGAGCAAGGGACGGAGCCCCAGGAGCTCAGTCATTCTGCACTCACTCTGCATTTGATTTTTTCCCCCTGATGTTGCTAAACCTGGAAAGCTGATCTGGGAAGCCCTGGTGAACTTACCCGGGTAGGGAAGTGAGCCGTTGTCCCTTCTTCTCCAGAAGAGACAGAGGTCATGACATTCAGCTCTTTAGCCTGATGCCTTCTCCCTACCCTCCAACCTCATGCACTCCCTGAGACCTCCCATGGAGAAAGAAGGCAGGCCCCAGCTTTCCCACCCACCACTCCTGCGTTCTTCAGGGTGAAGCAATTGGAGCTGGCCAACTCCGTAAGCTTCTTGGTCTACAGAAGGGTGGCCCCAAGGTCAAGTGCATGGTACAGAGACCCCCTCCCTCCAAAGCCACAGCTTGCAAAATGAACTCCAAGCAGCACACTGGGATTTTGTTCTTTTAAGACAATGGTCACTAAATGGAATCTCAGGGCTGGCTCTCTCTTTTTATGCTCATCTTGTGTAGTTTTAAATGCTTTAGGTCTGGCTGTGACATACAAATAACCAGTCTTAAAGCTAGTGATCTCTCTCCATGTTGTTGGCCATGGCTCTCATCCAGGTCTGCACACTGTGATCCAGGGTATCAGAGTGGCTTCCACACACTGTCATTGAGTGTCCCGGCTGAGGACAAGAGAGTACAGTGAACCACATACTGGCTTCCCATGCCTCTGCCTAGAAGTGACTCATGTTACTTCTGCTCATATCCCATGGGCCAAAGCTACAATGTGGCCATGTTTGAGATCAGAAAGCGCTGCACCTGCTGCCTGCAGTAGGGGTCACCTCGAATCCTTTCTGCCCTGCCTGCCATCCCAGCCACTGCTACAGCCAGCTTTGGGCAGGCCTGGCCTGACAACACCTGCTACATACCTCTTGCTTCTCTGGTGCATTGGGCTGGGATGTCAGCAAGAGTCTCACACTCATGCCACCTGCAAGTGCAGGTGAATTAACACCTGGGGGCTACCTGTGGCCAAAAGAAAGGGAGTGGATGGTTGAACATTTCCCCCTTTATTCTCAGGGCAGACAGTCCTGAAATGAAGGCCATGAATTTTCCAGAAGGTTCTGGCAGGGTCTTGCACCTGTAACAGTGGTCAACTCAATGACAAAGCTTTGTGTGACTTCCTTCCCTTCCTTGTTCCACTCCTGAATCCTGCACTCAGTCCCTGGGATCACTTCCCCAATAAACCACTCATTTGGGAGAACCTAAGCTGAGAAAGGGAACTGGTGAGCAGGAACCCACTCCATCCCCATTGCCCATATATTTTTAAAAGATTTTATTTATTTGAGAGAGAGAGTTGCAGACAGTGAAAGGTAGAGACACAGAGAGAGGTCGTCTATCTAATGGTTCACTCTCCAAATGGGCGCAACTGCCAGAGCTGAGCTGACTCAAAGCCAAGAGCCTGGAGCCTCTCCCAGGCCACCCACGTGGCTGCAGGGGTCCAAGGACTTGAACCATCTTCTGCTCTCCCAGGCCATAGCAGAGAGCTGGATCAGAAGAGGAGCAGCTGGGACTAGAACCGGCTCCCATATGGGATGCCAGCGCCACAGGTGGAGGATTAACCTGCTGGGTCCCAGTGCCGACCCAGCCTATATTTTGAAGTAAGGAGGTTTCACATACAATCATACTTTTAAGCTTTTCTTTTGAACCTACAGGACTTGGCCCAAATTCTAGAAGGTGCACTGGATGCTGGACTTGAATAAGGGTTATAGCTCTCTTTAGATGAAATCTAAGCTCTCTGTTGACATTTGCTAGCTGAAAGGAAAAATCTTCACTTTGTCATGCTGCCTGCCTGGTTCCAGTAGGCATTTTTAAAATCTGTTATAGGAACTATTGGTTGAGCTAGACATATATGAATTCTTAGAAATCTTTTCTTTTTAAAAAAAAAAAGATTTATTTATTTATTTAAAAGTCAGAGTTACACAGAGAGAGAAGGAGAGGCAGAGAGAAAGAGAGAGAGGTTTTCCATCCGCTGGTTCATTCCCCAACTGGCTGCAATGGCCAGAGCTGTGCTGATCTGAAGCCAGGAGCCAGGATCTTCCTCAGGGTCTCCCCCGCAGGTGCAGGGGCTGAAGGACTTGGGCCATCTTCACTGCTTTCCCAGGCCATAGCAGAGAGCTGGATCAGAAGAGGAGCAGCCAGGACTCAAACTGGCGCCCATATGGGATGTCGGCACTGCAGGCTGTGGCTTTAACCCACTGCGCCACAGTGCCGGCCCTGAAATCTTTTCTTTTCTTTTTAATGTCTATTTATTTGGAAAGGAGGAAGGGAGGGAGAGAGAGACAGAGAGAGAGAGAATCTACTGGTTCACTCCCCACATGCCTGCAATAGCCAGGGCTAGACCAGGCTGAAGCCGGGAAGTAGGAATTCCCTCCAGGTCTCCTACGTGGGTGGCAGTGCCCCAAATACTTTAGCCATCATCTGCTGCCTCCAGGGAGCTCATGAGCAGGAAGCTGGGGGCGCTGTGGCTGTGGGACTTGATCCCAGGCTTCCTGCTTTCTGATACGGGACGCAGAGCTGCCCATGTGGGGCTTTGAACCGCTGTACCACAATGTCCACCACAGACATCCTTTCTATTCCACAGAGCTGTTTCTCACTTGCTGTTTGCTTACTCTGTTTCTCTTTACTTTATTAGAAAGGATCATTAAAGCCATTTAGACTGGCAGCACCGGGGGACAGGACCAGTCTGAGTCCTGTCACCGGTGTATTCTGTGTCTGCTGAAGGAAGGACAAGAGCAATGAGTTCAGTCGCTCAGCCCAGTAATCCACAACTGCTGGAATTCACGTCCCTGGGAGTCTGCCCACTCGGAGGATGTGCTGAACTCACTGTTCGCTTCTGACAGTGCAGAGACACAGCACTTCTGACGGGAGGTGGTAAAAAGCCTGTGGCTTCCATCCTGGCATTCACTGGGCCAGCAGCTGCCCATCCTGGGGACACTTAGACACCTTAGCGAGAGGCTACGCTGGCAAGGAACTGGGACCTGCTGGCCACCACGTGGGTGAGCCTGGAGACGGGTTCTACAGTCCTAACTGAGCGTGCAGGTGCCTGTAGCCCTGGCCGACTGCAACCTTAGGAGAACCACTGGGCCTGCAGCTCTAACTGAGCAGCACCTGGATTCCCCATAGGCAGAAACTGAGGTAGCGAATGTCTGCTGTTTGAACCCCAGGTTGGCAAACTATGGTCCATTTGCCTTTGTAAATAAAGTTTTATTGGAACACTGTAATGCCCACCACTGTATATACTGCCTCTGACTGCCTGCTGTAACAGCAGCAGCTGGTGAGCAGATGGGACGGTAGTCTATCTGGCCCACAGACCTGAAATAGTTAGTCTGGCCCTTTAAGGCAATGTTCACCTGACCTTGTTTTAAGCTGCTAAGTTTGGAAAAAGTGTTAGATAACCAATAACCAGGCTTTCAGATCTGGAATACCAGGCCCACCTGGGCTTGTGGGGCTTAGAGTAGAGCCTCTCATTTCACGTTAGCTCAGGTTCATGGTTATTAACCCAGCACCTGTTGTGTGCCAGGCATGGTCTGTCATTTTCCAGAATCCTGCATTTATTCCTTTAAAATTTTTAAAAGTTTATTTATCTGAAAGGCAGAGATCCAGAGGCAGAGAGAGAGGGGAGAGAGAGAGAGAGCGAGCAAGCGAGCGAGCTCTCATCCTCTGGTTCGCTCCCCACATGCCCACAGCATCCTAGGCTGGGCCAGGTTGAAGCCAGGAGCCAGGAACTCAGTGCAGGTCTCCCACGTGGGTGGCAGGGGCCCAACTCCTTGAGCTGTCACCTGCTGCTCCCAGGGCGCACATTAGCAGGGATCTGGAGTCAGAGGGGAACTGGGATTGGAGCACGGGCACATAATGCGGGTGGAGTGTCTTGACCGCTACACCGAACGCTCATCCTACATTTGCTCCTTTATCCACTGTTCTCACCGGTGCTTTCTGTCCTGCTCCAGAAGAGGTGCTCCATGAGGGCCACATGACACAATTCCTAGGCGTCTATTCAATGCTTGTGCCTACTGGGGTGCAAGAGAAGAGGACACAGGAGAACAGGACACGAGGCCCAGCCTCAAGAGTGAAGCAATCTGATTGGCAGAAGGCTGGAACTCCTGAGTTGAAATTCATCCTCACTTTTTTTTTTTAATAATTAATTTATTTGAAAGAGTTACAGAGAGAAGGGCCATGTGCTTGCTTTAACACTTCACTGTCAGCATCTTGCAATTCAGAAATGATTTTTGAGCAAGGGGCTATATGATTTTGTTTTGTGTTGGGTCCCGTAGGTCTTGCAGCTGATCTGCCTGTAGAGACAGAGATGGTGAACAGCCCATCCCCGGGAGCTTTGCATGCCTGCTGGGTGGCGGATGGGCCACCGTAATTACATCCCTGAGCCCCGCACCGTCTAGGGGAGCCCTGGGTCTGAGCACGTGTGCCCATGCCTCCTGGTAGGGTGGAAGCAGCCAACAAGACCTGCCTGGAGCTGCAAGGAATCCACAGCCAAGGCCAGGCCTGCCTCACACCGTCTGCATCCAGCGAGGAGAGCCAATAGGCAACCCGGGTCCCATGACGCATCGGTTAGGGGAAGGCTGCTTGGATTTATCTTGTGCAGGAGGAGTAAAGTCTCAAATTCTGAAACAGTTTTGAAACCTTTGGAAAATCCCACTTTAATCACTGATGACAGTTTGACATTTTCCCAGCTGTTTGGAGGCAGTAGACCAGTCAGTTTGCTCTGCAGGACACGGGCTGGCGTGCTGGGATGTGTGTGGGTTCTAGCCTCCCCCGCCGCCCCTTTCCCTGGCTCCTTTCGGTTTTGAAGAAGAAGAAAGAGAGAAAAAAACAAAGACAACAACAACAAAAAACCCAGGCTCTTGTGGTGTTCATGCCAGTCCATGCCATCTGGATTTAGGGATTTTCTCCTGAAAGTGAAATCTTCATTGGGTAACGTTTCCTTTCCATGACTCACCTCTTGTCGCCGTCCCGCCGGGGCAGCTTTTGTGTCTCATTCAATTCACCTCCTATTTGGGAGGATCGGTTGGCTGGCTCTTCAGGCGCCAGGGAGAATCCTTTATTTCCTTACGTGTGTGTCCACACGCCACCGAGACACAGGTGTAGGAGACGATCCAGGTGTCAGCCAGTGCTGGCCGATTGGTTTAGAGCAAGTGATCAAACCCCAGCTCTGCGGCAGATCCTCTGGGGGTGGGGGGTGGCGCCTCAGCTTCCTCACCTGTAAAGTGCTGTGCAGAGAATTCAATGACTTTACCGCACGCAAAGGGCTTAGAACACAGCTAAGTGCTGGGCATGTAATTATATAGTCGACGTAGGTTGTGGGTTGGGGAAGACTTGTCTCCCAAAAATTCATGCAGCTGTTGACACTCTGCTGTCTTCGTGTTGAGGGTCGATGGATTAAGGGTGGTGATGTGATCTAATTATGGCATCAGAGAGGTGAGTCTGGTGGGAGGGGCTTAGGGGTTGGGGGAGCAATGGCCTTGGAGGGTGGCTCTCCTAAGAGGGTCGGTTGAGTTCAAGTTTAGCCTAGTGGTTCCCTCTTTCCTTCCTGGCCATGACCCACATTCCTCCTCACCCTCCATGACCGGCTTCTGCAGACCCTGGGCTATGGGACTGCCCCATCCTGAGCTGTCACCTACAAACCTGGAGCTGAAATAAACCATTTCTTCCCCAAGAAACTCCTCTGGGGTATGTTGGTTAACGTAATGAAAAGCAGACTAATTCAGCACGTTTAAAAGGCTTCTGTTCCATTGGTTGTTATGGATGGAAGTAGCTTTTCCTCCCTCATCATATGTTATTTCCATCAAAGCACATGGTAGCCATGAGCTCATGGTAACATGTGCCGGTGGTGGGTTTAAACCCTTGACAAATATTACCTCACTTAAACCTCAAAACAAACTGACGAGGTAGGGATTGTTGGTTTTCCCATTTTATAAATGAAGAAAACCTAGGCACAGAGAAGTTGAATAACTTGCCTGAGGTCACACAGCTGGTAAGTGGTGGAGTCACTCAGGAATAGAGCCCTCCTAACTCTTACACTGCCATGCACGGCTTAATATGCGCAACTCAGGCCTTGGTGGGCATCTAGGGTTTGCGTTTATCAGTAAAACTTTTAACTTTGTATGAATGCAGGCTATCCATTGATGACATGCATACGTCGGAAGTGTAGATTAGGCATGGGTGTTGTGACACAACGGGATAGGCTGTCGCGATGTCCACTTCCCACATTGGAGTACCAGGTCGAGTACCAGCTGCTGTGCTTCTGATCCAGTTTCCTGCTAGTGCATCTTCGGAAGCAGCATAGGATGGACCAGTAGCTGGTTTTCTGCCTCTCACATGGGATATCCAGATGAAGTCCTAGGCTCCTTGCTTTGGTCTGGCCCAACCCAAGCTGTTGTGGGCATTTGGGAAGTGAACGAGTGGATGAAAGATTTCTCTCCCTCTCTCTGTCTCTCTCTCTCTGCTCTACCTTTCTAGTAGATGACAATAAACACCTACAAAAGAGTAGAAAGCATTCATTTTCACAAGGCAGGAGCAGAGCAGCCACCTCACCATCTTGCAGACCCCGAGACAGAAGCCCCCCGGGGGTCTCCCTGGAGTGACCCCCTCACTCCAAGGGGAGCCACGAGCCCACTTCCAACAGCGTAGATTGGTGTCGCCTGTTTTCCTCCCTTGGAAGCACGCAGTGTTCTGTCCTAGCGTCTTCCACTCCACATTCTGTTTGTGAAATCCGTCCACAGGGTTGCATGTGGTTGTGGACAATTTATTCTCACGGCTACACAGTGTTCCACTTACACTTTATCCATTCTGCTGCTGGTGGGATTTGGGTAGTTTGACTGGGCAGCACTGCTAGGAGCGTCTGGTGCCTACCTTTCCACGGACACATGCGTGCATGGCTGCTGCTGCTGTCCCAGGAGGGGGACTGCTGGGGCTCAGGGGAGGCGGCACGGTCAGCTGTGGCAGATACCGCCCATAGTCTGCCAGAGTGTTTTCAGAGTCTGTCGAGTGCCGCTGGAGGGGAATGAAATTGGCAGCCAGGCATTTTGATTGGCATTCTGTCCATCAACTGGAAAGAAAACCTGGCATTTGGACCTGGTGGGAGGCAGGTCAGGGGCTTATTTACGGGGTTTTGTTCAACATCCCACCTTTCTTTAATTTCTGCAGGATACCTCTCCCTGTAAAGTGAGTTGGAAGGGCAACCCAGGTGGCTCCCATGATGCCACTGTGAGAGCTGTACAGCAGAGGCGTCAGCCGGTGTCAGAGCTGGCACCCAGGGAGGCACGCCTCGGATCCAGCTGATCAAATGGCTCGTCCGCTCACTAACGCTCGGTGCGTGGCCAGCCAGGTGCTGGGTGCTGGCGACAGTGGCACACAGTGCTGGCCAGATCCCTGCACTCTCTAAGTATACATTTTCCTGGGGATGCCAATATTAACATGCACCTGAACACAGTCAAAAATCATTTTCAGAGGATAAGGAAATGACAATCATGCAGCAGGCAAGACAACAGGCAAGTGAGTGTGTATGAAGACAGGCAGTAGCAGACAGTCGGGGAAACTGGTTTGGGGGACATCGAAACACAGGAGCAGGGCCAGCATTGTGGCATAGTAGGTTTAGCCTCTGTCTGTGATGCCAGCATCCCCTGTGGGTGCTGGTTCGAGTCCTGGCTGCTCCACTTCCCATCCATCTCTCTGCTTTTGTGCCTGGGAAAGCAGTTGACAAAGGACCAAATGCTTGGGCCCCTGCACCCACAAGGGGGACCTGGGAGAAGCTCTGGGCTGCTGGCTTTGGCCTGGCCCAGCCCTGGTCATTGTGGCCATTTGGGGAATGAACCAGTGGATGAAAGATTCTCTCTCTCTCTCTGTCTGTCTGTCTCTCCTCCTCTCTCTCTGTAACTCTGCCTTTTAAGTAAACAAATAAAAAAAATTCTAAAAAAAAAAAAAAAACCCAAACACAGGAGCTCCAGAAAGTGCATGAAAATGCATATCATGTAAAAGATAGGCTTAGATTTCAATTGTTCGTGCCCGAATGAACTTATCCTTTCCTTTTTCCACAAAGGTCGTAAAGTCCCCTCGTATCTGTTGAGCAGAGCTGGCCTCGTGAGTGTGCAAACCTGAGCCAGTGCTCTGCGGTTACTGTCTTGATTTTTTTTTAAACAGAGACTCTGTTTTTATCTTTCTCCAGGCCCTGTGGGTGGTGTAGGTGGTGCTGTCGGGTGGGTGAGGTTCTGGGAGAAGGCAAAAGGGTCTTTGGGGCCGGATACATTAGCACTCACCCCAGGGGCTGCATGGTGAGGGTGTCCCCAGTTTCTCATCCCCTCTCCCCCATCCCCCACATCTCTGTCTCTTCTAGGTTTTGAACCGGCCTCTGAAGCTTCAGTGAGAGCAAGCCAGGATCCCGGTGGAGCAGCTGCTTTTGATGTGGGCTTTTCAGGGCTTAGCAATCCTGCCGTTCCCACCCCTGGGTGAGGAACGATAATGCGGCTTTCTCCATTGTGTAAAGCAGAAGGAAGGAAGGAAGAGCACTTGAAAAGGAGAGGGTATCCAAGTGCTGGGCCCTTGCCCTCCAACATCCCCCCGGGGAGAGAAGTGTGCGCTTGGCACAGAGCCTGGCCAGGGCGGCTCTGGGGAGCCGGATGGGCTGGTGACCTGGGTCAGGTCACTGGGCTGTGACCTCGGGTCATCTCTGTTGTGCTTTGATGATCACCCCCTGTATCAAGTCCAGCTGAGGCCAAGGGAGCTGCGGCTGAGCGTTTGAGAGTCCAGTAGTAACATCCATATCCTGGATTTGTCCACCAGAATGTCCCTGGCGTTCCAGGGAACCCAGTGTTCCAGGAACGCCGCGGGGCCTGGGACAGCTACAGACAGGATCCCACACTCTGGCAGGTCCCCACTTCTCTCCTTCTGAGCTTCCCAATCATTTCAGAGTGGAGACATGTCTAGATAAAGATTCAAAGGACTGGTTCATTTTAAACACTTGCCACCAGTGAACGAATACATTTAACAGAGACACAGAGAGCATCGTGCGAGGTTCTTTTTTTTTTTTTTTTGATAGGCAGAGTGGACAGTGAGAGAGAGACAGACAGAAAGGTCTTCCTTTTTCCTTTTTGCCTTTGGTTCACCTTCCAATGGCCGCCGCGGCCAGCATGCTGCACTCACCCCAGGGGCTGCATGGTGAGGGTGTCTCCAGTTTCTCATCCCCTCTCCCCCACCCCCCACATCTCTGTCTCTTCTAAGTTCTGAACCTGGCTCTGAAGCTTCAGTGAGAGCAAGCGCACCGCGCTGATCCGATGGCAGGAGCCAGTTGCTTCTCCTGGTCTCCCATGGGGTGCAGGGCCCAAGCACTTGGGCCATCCTCCACTGCACTCCCTGGCCACAGCAGAGAGCTGGCCTGGAAGAGGGGCAACCAGGACAGAATCTGGCGCCCCGACCGGGACTAGAACCCGGTGTGCCGGCGCCTCAAGGTGGAGGATTAGCCTAGTGAGCCGCGGCGCCGGCCCATGCGAGGTTCTTATGTTAGGCATGGTTTTATATTTATAATTAATTAACTAATTAATGGGGACAAGACTTGAAGGGGACACACCCAGATTTCCTTCCCATCACTCTGTGGAGCCATCCCGAGTTCTGTCCTGCACGCTTCTTCCAAGGGCCCTGGGGGATGGAGCTCCTTGGCCCCAGCAGTGACCCATTCCTCAGCACAACCTTTATTTGCTTTGCACACTTCTCTGCCTTGATTTCCCCACTGCCTTATTTGTGCTTCCCAGGATCACCCCCATAATAAACTCCCCGCTCCCAGGTCCTTTTTGTAGGAGCTGCTTTTGGGAACCTGAATTAGAAGGCTGCCTTCACTGAAGTGCGTAACGCTGCTTGTCTGTGATGCCAGCACCCGATATTCATGCTGGTTCAAGTCCTGGCTGCTCCACTTCCTATCCAGGTCCCCACTGTTTGGGAAAAGCAGTGGAAGATGCCCCAAATGTTTGGGTCTTTGCCACCCACTTGGGAGGCCTGGAGGAAGCTCCTGGCTCCTGGCTTTGGCCTGGCTCAGCCCTGGCCATTGTGGCCATCTGGGGAGTGAACCAGCAGATGGAAGACGTTTCTATCTTTCCCCCTCTCTCTGTAACTCTGACTTTCAAATAGATGCATCAATCTTAAAAATAAATAAAGAATGCCGCCTTAGCAACTTGGATCTGCCACACTGACCCAGCACCCACCAGGCCACCTGCCAAGCTCCTAAACTAATTTTCAAAGTATTGACAACACTTTGCTCTTTGATCTTAGACAAGTCACTATGTCTCAGGGGCTCAGGTTTTCTATCCAATAAGTGAGGTTAATTGTGCCCATGTCTATACCTTTTCCAAGTGCTAGGGAATGTCAAGTGCTACCACACATGCGGAAAGGATGAAGATGGTGGACGCCCAGGCCACGAGAGTGGCTGATGCCTGCTCCGGTGGCCAGCCGCTATCTCTCCCGCCCAAGACCCCCTCCCACTTCCCCATCTTCTTAAGGAACTACATCTTACTGCTCCTTGGGCCTTGTCTTGTGTTGACATATATCCTGCCTGGCCCAGCCCTTGCTAATGGGCATTTTTTTTTTCTTTTGCTGCCAGACCCAGTAATGGTGTGCAAGTGAGCAGAGAACTCGTGTTGGTCTCATGATACTAGATTCTGTTGTGTTTTGCCCTGAACCGAGAGGAACCAAGGCTAGTGGAGAACAAACGTGCAGTAGCATCAGGCCTTGAGCAGTGACTTTTCTTCATGGTGGCAGGAGGCCTGGGAGAGGGAGAGCATACTTCCTTTGTGCCTGGTGGCCCAGAGCAGGTGTTTGGTCCCATAAACAGATGACGCATGCCCAGTGGTTGTTCCGATGGAGGCTCTAGCCTGATCCTCTGTACCTGTTCCACCTGTGGTAGGTGAGGAACCTGGCCTCCGGTGATTGGAGCCCCAGAGGAGCAGGAACAGGCCGAGAGAGTGCAGGTGACCAGAGCAAGGACTCTGGAGTCAGAGAAACCTGGGTCCTGGCTCTTCCCCGCCTCATCGGGTGACAGCAGGAAGTGACTTAGCCGCCCTGCAATGAGCTTCTGCCTCTGTGACCTTGGAAACTCGTGGAAGGCGGGACCAGCAAGAAGGCAGCCAATGATGATGACCCCCAGGCAGAGCGCGTTGAGTGTTTCCTTTGTGCTTTCCAATTTTCGCATAATGCATATGTAAATCTTTTGCATTCAGAGAAAAGGAATATCTACTATTAGAATGTTAAAAGATAGATTCTGCGAGACCAAGACCGAAGAATCCAGGAGGAGAGGAGAGAGCAGGGAGAACGGAATGAATGTGGGGCCCCGCCCAGTGGTGCTGGTGCACTGTGGCCATGCACTGGGGCAGAAGCATCGATCCTCTTCGTGGACAACTGGGGAGCTCAAAGATCTCACGGGGGCCTTCCCTAGAGAGGCAGGACTGGGACGACAAACATCCCCGGTGCTGTCCCCATCAGGACCGGGGCGTCACAGCCGGGGGACAACAGGACCGAGAAGACAAGGATAAGAAGTGGGAAATGGGCAGGCTGCGGAGGACTGAGGAAGACAGAGAGGGCAGCCAGCAGCCAAAGGAGGGCTCAGATGCACACGCGGACAGAAACTTCAGAACCCCGAGGAGGTCTCTTGGCAACCTCGTTCCCTGACCTCAGCCATGAGGAGCCCTGAGAGCAGGCACATCTCCACCGTCGCTGCCGCAGAATTGATGACTGGCATGTGTAGAGTGCACAGAATGACTTAGTGTTCAAGCTGCTTGGTCCAAAGAGAAGCTGGGGCCCCACGTGGCTCCGTCTTTCTTTGGTGTTGTGCTGCGAGACCATGGGTCCACAACAAAACATGCATATAATTTTAAAAGGATTCTGATCTTCACTGGTAACTCTCAGAGCGCTTGGACCCAGTTCATCCCCGGAGGGGTCCTCTCGCCGCTCCGCACCCTGCAGCTGCCCGAGAGGCGCTCACTCTGCAATGCCCCCGATCTGTTCCTCATCTCCTGCCTGCGCGGTTTCCTCTTTCTCCTTTCCACATGTTGCGTTGTATTGCCTCCCTGTCAGATGTCCCTGGAATTTCTGCTCTGGCCAAAGAACACACTAGAAGGGCCGGAGAGCATGAACACTCAGGGCCTGCCAGTCCTTCCTCCTTCTCTGCGGGGGGATTTGTGCCAATGTCAGTGATCCAGTGGACAGACCGAGAGCGACTTGACCAACAGGAGGATCTGGGTCTGGGTACCGGGGCCTCTTCCTGCCTACCTTGTGCCTTTGAGCGTGTTCTGGAGCCATTTGGAACTTTAACTTCCTTGTGAGCAGAACAAGGACAGTAATGCCCTTATCTCAGAGACCAGCTGGAGTGAAGTGAGTTAATTCACTTAGAGGCTATAATGGTCCCTGCCGTGGACAAAGCATGAGTAAGAACTTACTTCCTCCTCTTCCTTATTTGTCATTGTGCAGGCCCTGGGCCCAGACTGTCTAAATTCAAATCTTGGCTCTCTCCTTATTTGAATTCAGGTAAACTACTCAACTTCCATGCTACTTACTCCTCTGGACGAGAGGGTTAATAACAGTCACAATATCTACCTTAAGATTGCTTGGAAGATTAAATAAACTAAAACTATATGTAGAAGAGATTAGAACATGGGCACATGGCAAGTGCCCAATGCATGTTAATCATTTTGTTGTATGTAGAGTAAAAGGCAGAGTCAGGATTTGAACCCAGCCTTGTCTGACTGCAAAATCGGAGCCCTAACTACTTTCTTATCTCCTGCCCTCAGGTTTGCACAGGGTCACTGGAATTACACAAATGTTCCCTTCCTGGAGAACCCAAATCATCAAAAGTAGAGTCTTTTTTTTTTTTTTTTTTTTTTTTTTTTTTTTTTTTTTTTGACAGGCAGAGTGGACAGTGAGAGAGAGAGACAGAGAGAGAAAGGTCTTCCTTTGCCGCTGGTTCACCCTCCAATGGCCGCCGCTGCAGCCGGCGCACCGCGCTGATCCTGGCAGGAGCCAGGAGCCAGGTGCTTTTCCTGGTCTCCCATGGGGTGCAGGGCCCAAGCACCTGGGCCATCCTCCACTGCACTCCCTGGCCATAGCAGAGAGCTGGCCTGGAAGAGGGGCAACCGGGACAGAATCCGTCGCCCCAACCGGGACTAGAACCCGGTGTGCCGGCGCCGCAAGGTGGAGGATTAGCCTATTGAGCCACGGCGCCGGCTTAGAGTCTTTTTTTTTAAAGAATTATTCATTCATTTGAAAGTTGGAGTTACACAGAGAGAGAAGGAGAGGCAGAGAGAAAGAGAGAGAGAGAGAGAGAGAGAGAGAGAGAAGTCTTCCATCCACTGGTTCACTCCCCAGTTGGCTGCAACGGCTGAAGCTGCACCGATTGAGGCCAGGAGCCAGAAGCTTCTTCTGGGTCTCCCACATGGGTACAGGGCCCCAAGGACTTGGGCCATCTTCTACTGCTTTCCCAGGCCATAGCAGAGAGCTGGATTGGAAGTGGGAGCAGCCAGGACTCGAACCAGCACTCATATGGGGTGCCAGCACTGCAGGCGGTGGCTTTACCCACCACGCCACAGCACTGGCCCCAAAAGTAGAGTCTTGAGATATTTACACTGCCACTTTTGTAGCAGCATTATTCACGAGAGCCCAGAGTTGGAAGCAATTCTGGTGTCTATCAACAGATGAACAAAATGTGATATAACCACATGAAAGAGTATCATTCAGCCTAAAAAAGGAAGGCCATTTACATATGCTGCAACACGGAGGAAGCTTGAGGACATGATGCTAAGTGACAGAGGCCAGACGCAGCAGGACACGGACTGTGTAGTTGCGCTCACATGAGTTACTTCAGGCAGTTAAACTCAGAGAGACAGGAAGTAGCATGGTGGTTACAGGGGCTTGGAGGAGGGGGGAACAGGAGGGAGCTTCTGTTTTTCAGGATGAGAAGGGGTCTGGAGACGGATGGCAGTGACGGTTTTGCAGCCATGTGAATGTGTTTGATAGCGCTCGGCTGGGCACTTAAAAACCTAGTTGGGCCAGTGTTGTGGCTGGGCCAGTGTTGTGGCTGGGCCATTGTTGTGGTGCAGCAGGTTAAGCTGCCGTGTGACACGGGCATCCTGTATCGGAGTGCCCATTTGAGTCCTGGCTGCTCCACTTTGAATCCAGATTCCTGCTGGAGTGCCTGGGAGGGCAGCGTAAGATGGCCCAAGTGTTTAGGCCCCTGCCACCATCAGGGGAGCCCCTGATGGAGTTCCTGGCTCCTGGCTTTGGCCAGCCCCAGCCCCAATCATTGCTGCCATTCGGGGAGAGAACTGATGGATGGTTTCTCCCTCTCTCTGTGTCACTCTGCCTTTCAAATACATCATGTAAAGCTTAAAAAAATTGATGAAGATGGTATATTAGCTTGTTGATATTATAAAGAAATATGGGCTACTTTTATAAGGTGAAGAGGTTTCTTTGGCTCCTGGCTCTGAGGTTCACAGTCCCAGGTCAGGAAAGTCCCAGTGGTCCAGCCTCTGGTGAAGCTGTTACTTCTGGGAGAGTCGTGAGGTGGCACAGGGCATCATAGGGCAAGAGACAGGGCGAACTCGTCTGTGTCTGTCTATGTCTCTTACAAAGCCACCAAGAGTCAATCACAAGGCTCCACCCTGAAGCCCTAATCCAATGCAACCACTCCTGAAGGCCCCCCTCTAAACACTGCCACTGGACTAAGTTCCCACCCTCCTAGCATCACCAATGTAAGACTTTGGAGACCAAACTCCTGAGTTCAGAGGGACACATTTTCAAAACAACTGATGGTAAATTTTATGTGCTTTTTATCTCAAATAAAAAATATTGAAAAAATAGCCCTTTCTGCCCCAGGAAAGAGGTGACTGGATTCGGTTTCCTTGGAGTCACTTTGTTGCTATTCTGGGGACAATTCTCTGTCTTCCTTATGCCTTGACCTTGTTGTGTGGGGACCATGGCAGGGCTAGGAGTGGGTGTGCGTGGTCAAGACCAATTCTCTCCCCTCCCCCTTGAGAAGAAAGGCGAGTGTAAGAGAGCTGGCCAGAGAGGGTGGTCAAGGCAGCCCGGAGGTCCTAAAAATGAACTGATTTAGAAAACGTGGCGGGGGGGGGGGGGAGTCTTATTTTATTATCACCTGCACTTCGTTGAAGAAAGAGAGAAATCTCAGGTCTTTGCCATTGCCCATTGTGTGTGTGTGTGTGTGTGTGTGTGTATGTGTTCATACGTGTATGTGCTTATGTGTGTTCATGTGTGTGTGCTTATGTGTATGCGTGTGTGTTTATGTTCATGTGTGTGTGTGCTTGTGTGTGTGTGTGTTCATGTGTGTGTGTATGTGTGTGCTGCTGGGGAGACCTGACTCCTCCCTTGCACCAAAACTTCCAGCAAGTGGCCTGGCTATGTTCTCCGTAGAATCCCAAAGGTAAGTGGACCCCTTGGGTCAGGTGGAGAAGACTCCACCATGATTTGTGGGCAGGATTTTTTTTTCTTTTTCCAGCTGATTTGCTCATGTCTGCTGGGTTTCTTTTAGCTAAATTTTCGAGATCTTTTCCTGAGTCAGCGGGTGGGAGACCAGGCACTGGCAGAAATTGCCTCCTCTGGAGCAGGCTTGATTGGAACTCTGGGAAAGTGCAGGCAATTTGGAACTTTGAAAGAGAGGGAAGCAGTGAGCTAACCGGCAAATTGAGTCCCTCCCCCACTTGTCTTTCTTTTGGCTTAATTTTTCTCCCTGTCTTTCTGGGGTTCCTTGTCCCATTTCTCTCTGCCAAGCCATTTCTATTTGTTACTTAAAAACCCAGTTCAAATCTCCAGCCCATTGTGAACTCTGATTATTTCTGATTAAAATCTTGTCTTAGCCTGGACTCTCTCCACGGCAGATCTTAAGGCAAAGGCTGATGTGCAGGTTGATTATTTGGTAAAGTCCCGGGGAGCAGGTGCCTGGGAATGGAGAGGTGTAACAAAGAAGGCAAGAGAAGCAACTCTGGGGCACACTACAAAATTTAGCCGAGGACTTTCACTCTGGGGGGTGCAAGGAGAATTGTTTTGCCATCATTTTCTGCTTTGGTGGTAGTGGGTGGCCCCACAGGCATTATAAACCTGGCATATACAGACCTATGAGTTCCTACAGGCTTGGGATGCTCAACATTGTCAGAAAAGTCCCAGGACAGGAAGTGAGAAGAGTATGGCAGAGCCATGGCAAAGGCTGTCTGTCTACTTACGAGTGCGAGAAGCTGATGGAAGCCCCTATGGACCCAAGCGCCACAGCTGTGGCTGGAGTGAGGGGGGCACCAGCAGGTGCCCATAGGGACTTCCAGAGGTCTTCAGCTCTGAAGAGTGCAGGTGCCTCAGAACACACACGAGTGTGATTCAACATACAATGTGTCCTGGAAGATCCAGCTCGGCATGACTGCGTCCATCTTCGATGTCTCTGCCATCTTGAGTGTGACTGTCTTGCCCTCTAGGTGACCCTGCAGGTCATTCCAAGCCCTGTGATAGGGTAAGCAAAGTCGTTAAGCTAACCTGCAGCTCTTGTCTGACATTCTCATCTGATGCCTGGAATGTCTGTTATGAAGGTTAATGTTTCTTGAAAAAGTCCAGGTGCATTCCCATCAGCCATGGCCATGGTCACCTTTATCTATCAAATCCTTGTATTCCTGCCTGGGGCACAGAGATCCACGGGCTTCCTGGCTGTCAAAGACCATGCTTCTGTCTGCGACTATCCCTAGTAAATCACACACTCTAATCTCAGGTTTCTTCCCTCTCTCTGGTTTCTCCACACTTTCTGCCTTGGGTGACTGGTTCTCAAGCACCAGGTTTTTCTGAGACAAGCACTGAGAATTCAAGAGAATTCAACAAAGGCCTGAGGTTTCCCCAGACGACTCTACCAGTGAGTTTTGAAATAGCATCTCTTGAATGCTTTGATTTTTGCTTTCAAATTTTGTATGATCCTGCTTTGCTTGTATCAAACTTGTACCTGCATGCTCAGCCCACCTGTTAGATAAGATGGATGGACAAGACCATGACCGCCAAGGACCACGCGTACCTCACAGGTGGGCTGTAAGGATTAGACTGGACCATGGATATGAGGGGACTGGCATGTAATGGCTAGCCAAACATGGACATTAGCTTTTTCAGTTACTGTTACAGTTTTTCATGTGCCACATGATGACATTTCCATGACAGATGGCACTTTGACAGTAGTCCCATAAGCGTTTAGTAGCCAGTGACATCATAACCATCAGTTTTAATGTACACTACGATGTTCACACAAAGGTGAAGATGGCCAATGACACATTTCTCAGAATGGTGCCCACTTGTTAAGTGATGTAGGGTCATATTATTCTCGATTTTGTTTTGAAGGCCTGGATATTACTGAGCATTGAGAGAATAAAAAAGATTCTCTCTAGGCCAGCATTGTAGTGCTGTGGGTTAAGCTGCTGCCTGCAATGCTGGCATCCCATATGAACTCTGGTTCAAGTCATAGCTGCTCTACTTCCAACCAGCTTCCTGCTAATGTGTGTAGGAAGGCAGGAGAAGATGGCCCCAAGTACTTGGGCCCTTGCCACTGCCAGATGGAGTTCCTAGCTCCTGGCTTTGGCCTGGCCCAGCCCTGGCCACTGTGGCCAACTGGAAAGTCAACCAGCAGAGGGAAGATATCTCTCTCTCTGTCTCTGTCTCTCCCTGTCTCTCTATAACCCTGCCTTTCAAATAAATAAATAAATTTATAAAAAATTCTCTTATTTTATGGAAAGGATTGGAATATTTAGTTCAGTTAAAGTGTCTATATGTTTTATACACCCCCCCCACACACACACACCCTCACCTCCCACACAAAGGAACTTCAAAAAGTTCATGGAAACTGGAATTAAAAGGAAGTTTGTTTTGGTGCAAACTTCCTCACATGCATTTCCATGGACTTCTGAAGACCATTTGTGTGTGTGTGTGTGTTACATAATTAATGAGTTGGGTGAACTCCATGTTTCCTCCTGGGTCCTCAGCATGAGCTCAGCCCTGTGTGGGGTACAGTAGAATGCAGGACCACACTAGCAGGGGCTGCTGGTGTCCCACACATGTCCCCATCTATAGCCCCCAGGGACAAATCAGTAAGAGACTAAGCAACACTTTCTATAAGTCAGGCCCTATGGATGAACTCTTGGGTTATGGCTTGTATTTTGCTGCTATACACAGCGTGCAGTGAGTCTTTTCACAAACGTTTCTTACACTTTGGTGCTGGCATTCCTATGGGATAAATTCTTAGAAATGGAATTCCTGGCTCAGAAAGAACCTACATTTTAAACAGTAATAGATATTTTCCAATTTTTCTCCAAATGAATTATTCCAGTTTATACTCATGTGGTTTTCTGCCATTGCCTGGGAGCTTGGTGCGATGCTGTCACAAAGCAGAGGGAGCAGCAAGGTGGGACAGGCTCTGCTGCCCTCAGTAGGCACCCACCACCCTCTCCTAGCTGCCAGGACCACAGACCCTGCCCTCCTGTCCCCGGTAGAGACTCCTTCCCTTTCCTCCGGAGAGGTGAATGCAGGGCCGCAATAGCTGGTAGGCACAGGGATGGCAGGGACGTTTTTACGTTGTTTTATGTGTTTCTGCTAATCAGGAGGGAACACCGTGTCTGGAGTGTGTCCTGCATTCAAATCCCAGCTGTGCCACATCCAGCATGCATAACGTCAAGAAAACCAGTGAGCTCTCTGCTCACCTTTCTCAGCTGACAAGGGGAGAGCAGAGCACCTGCTCCTGCAGATGTGATAGTAGTTGGGTGAATGCTTGGGCACTGTCATAGAAAGACCCTCACTACTGATGGCTTACACAACCAAAGTCGACTTCTCACTCAAGTAATGTCCTAAAGGGGGGGGGGTGCTTCTCATGGGTGAGGAGCTCTTGCTCAAGCAATGTTGAAGGTTCCAACATTCCCACACTTGGCTGCGTCAATGGATTTCTTCCATTTCTTGACAATTCCTACTCTTGCGTGCATGAAGAAGACAAAGGAAGATGAGCATGAGGGGCTGTCATTGGGACATAGGCTGGGCTGGGCCCAGAGGGTTGAACATCAGCCCTGTCCACATCCCCTCAACTCAACCTCAGTCCCATGGTATGGGGACCATGTAAGCACACTGGATCTCTTGTGTGAGGAGTGTGACTCACAGGCAGCTGCAAGGAATCACCCAGAGGGCAGCCATGCTGGTCCTGGGCCATGTGGGCAAGACCGGGGATCCCTCCAGTGGCCATCCCTGGCTCAGTGACTTCCTGTCTTCTTGGGAAAAGCTTTCTCGGAAGTGTGTGGCAGTCTGAGACTTTTCCTACTCCATTCTCTTTTCTCCCTGTTTCTGCTCCCACAGGAGTCAGACCTCACCTGAAGGCTCCTCCCTGCTTCCAACCCAGACCCAACACAACTCTTGCACCTCTAACCCCATCTTGGTGTATGCTTCTCGGCCTACCTGAGCTAATGCGCATGGCTACACTTACCTGCAAGGGAGTCTGGGAAATGGAATGTAGGTGTGCGTCCAGGAGGAGAAGGAAGTGGGTTTGGTAAAAGCTGAGCCAGTCTCCAGGCAGATGTTTTAAGGATGAAAATCGTATGTAAAGTGCTTCGTTGTGGGCCTGATGCACTCTAGTGCAGTAAGTGGCAGTCGCCATTGCCGTTGGTACCACGCTGCGGAGTCCCTGCAAGCACTGGGTGAGTCTCTTTGGCCATGCAGGTAGCCTGACTGCTCAGTGAGTCCCCTCCAAATCAGTAGGGCCAGCCCAAGGCGGGTCCCCAGCGTTGCACGTAGGGCGTGTGAGCTGGGGAGGCGCCCCCTCTGAGAACACATCTCCGGCAGTAGCTCCCGCTCAGCGTCCGGAGCGGCTCCACTTGGCTCCCTGCCGGGTTGAGCACAGGGTACCATGGTGTGTGACGTGACCTGTGTAGCCAAGGCCGGCCCCGGGGAGAAGCCCGCGCCTCCCTCCAGGAGCACCCTCCTGCGATTCCCAGCTTCTGCCTCCGTGCCTGCCTCCGAGGGCCGCCCCTGCTTTAAGAGTCCCATAAATGCTGATAATTGCTGCATTAAACTTCAGTTTATTATTTTCCCTGGGTGCAGGTATGCGGATGATATGAGGCCTCGCTGCATTTACATACAAATTGAAGATTTTTATTAATCAGTCCGGTACCAGGAATCCAACGTTAACAGTCCATCCGGCCCTTAAATACATTTGGTGACATTTTTACCATGCATTAGCATGACAGGGCAAGGCGAATATAATGTACCAATGATTGCTTTTCCATTGAAAGCACAAACGGTTTCATTTTTCCTGTCATCTCAAATAAGTGTTAAAGAGGGTTTGGAGGCTGTTGTGTCCGCGCCGTATGCTCAGGACTTACAAACACTGATGAGCGCATTAAATAACCATTAGCGTCTGGGCCTGGACCACAGCACCGGCCCGCCTCTTCAGAATTTATTCTTTGATTTAAAGTGAAGGCAATCTGTGGTTGCTTTCATAAAGTCCTGCGGCCCCTCCATTCTCCCTCCAACAAAATGCATTACAACAGTAATTTTATGACTGTTAAAATAACTGTCGTTAACAAGCACTTAATTAAAATGTACAATAAATAGCCGACTGCAGTCTTATCTGCTCTCCGAGCGGCCTCGGCCCGAGACTGCAATGCCCAGGCCTGCTGTTGCCCAGCTTGTTTGCAGATTAATTGCTCTTCAAGCTGGCAAGAGCCGCCTCCGCAGCAGCCAGCTCGTAAATGACCAGATAGGGACTTTAACAATCAGGCGAGGGCGGCTGTGACCGCTAGCGGATGGGGAGGGGGAGGGGGGAACGAGCCTTGGATGGGTGGTGACTCTGGCCGGGGACAGGGGGTGGACAGAGGGGCACCCATGGGGGTGGCAGGACGTGAGTGATGGAGCAGAGCTGGACGGCAGAGCCCCCGGTAGGCTGGCTAGCTCTGTGTCTCAATTTGGATTTCTCTGGCGTGATCATAGTTTTGATAATAATGATCGCTACATTTAAAAAAGAGATTTACTTGTTTTAGTTGAAAGATGGAATTAGAGACTGAAGAAGAGAGAGAGAAAGAGAAAGAGAAAGAGAAAGAGAAAGAGAAAGAGAAAGAGAAAGAGAAAGAGAGAGATTTTTCCATCTGCTGGTTCACTTTCCAAATGGCCACAATAGCTGGAGCTGGGCAGATCCAAAGCCAGGAGCCGGGAGCTTCTTCCAGGTCTCCCACATGGGTTCAGGGACTCAAGGACTTGGGCCATCTTCCACTGCTTTCTCAGGTGCATTAGCGGGGAGCTGGATCACAGGTGGAGCACCCAGGACTTGAACCGGCACCCATGTGGGATGCCGGAGTTGCAGGCAGTGGCTTAACCCACTGCACCACAACACCAGCCCTTATTAAGAGTCATTCACAGAGGAGGAAGCTGAGACTCAGAGAGGGTGAGTGCCTCGTGCAGGGCTATACTGTGGCTCAGCTGCAAAGCAAACCCAGCCGCACTGCAGTCATACTTGCCTGCTGTACTCTGCTGTCTTTGGCAGACGTGTTTATCGCGGGCCTGCCGAGTGCCTGGGGTTTTGATAAATTCTTTATATATAAGGGTGCATTCCCTTAACAAGTGCATCTTTATCAGTTGCCTCTTCTGGGTCAGGTGTGTGCAAGATGCTAAAGGTCCAATGGTGAACCCAAGGAATCTGGTCTCTGCTGTTCTACAGCTCGCAGGCTGGGGGGAAGTGGCTGTTGATCATGCAAAGAGACTTCAGAGCAGAGCACAGAACTTTTAAAAGTTTGTGCATGTGTGTGTGTGCACATGCACCTGCAGGCTTGTGTGGGTGGGGTCCAGGAAAGCTTCCTGGAGGAAGTGACTTTTCAGCTGAGGCTGAGATGGAGCAGGGATTAGGGGAAGGACCGAGGAATAAGTTTTCCAGGCAGGGGAACAGCATTTATGAAGCAATGGGGGGGGGGGGCTGGTGCTGTGGTACAGTGGGTTAAAGCCTTCACCTGCAGTGCTGGCATCCCGTATGGGCGCCGGTTCTAGTCCCAGCTGCTCCTCTTCCGATCCAGCTCTCTGCTGTGGCCTGGGAAAGCAGTGGAGGATGGCCCAAGTCCTTGGGCCCCTGCACCCACATGGGAGACCTGGAGGAAGCTCCTGGCTCCTGGCTTCGGATCGGAGCAGCTCTGGCTGTTGTGGCCATCTGGGGGGTGAACCAACAGATGGAAGACCTCTCTGTCTGTCTGTCTGTCTGTCTCTCTGTAACTCTGTCTTTCAAATAAATGAAATAAATCTTTAAAAAAAATGAAGCAATGGGGAAGAGAGCCCCAGAGGACATTTCAGAAGGCTGAGGGTCTGAGTAGCGCAGAGCAGTGGGAGGAGGTGGGCCTCAGGGAGTCAGCAGGTGTTGGATGGTGGAGGGGAAGCCAGGGGGTTCAGCAGGACACTTGAATTGTGTTGTAGGTGGGGCCCTAAGTAGCTATTGTGATTCCCATTTTTATAGCTAAAGAAATGGGGCATCGAGAGGGGGTGAAATGGCTTGGCCAGAGGCATCTGGGAAAGGCAGTGGTGGGCAGGAGGTCAGCCTCCCGCACAGGTGCTCAGGGCTGCCTACCTGCTCAGGGAAGCCCAGGTGACACTTGCAAGCTCAGGCTAGGGATTGCTCCGTCCGTCTATCGGAGCTCATATTTTGGAGCCATAGGATCTACTGAGTCATGGAAATAATTATCTGAAAAATGTGGGTTGTTTTCTCTGCAAGTCCACTTTGCAGTGGCTCTCTCTAGGCTCTGAGCCGAGTGGTTAGTATGGGTAGGTGTGGGAATGCTTTAGGAAGCAAATAAACAGAGTGAGCGTGGACCCACAGGCTGAGGCAATGCGGCTGATCCTAGCCTGTGATGCGAGGCCCGGGGAAGAGCAGGCTCAGTTCAGCCGAGTTCAATTGCATCACCGAGGACTCCTTCTGCCTTCTCCTGTGCTACCCACCGTGTGCCGGTTTTTACTCCCACATGCGCAGAATGGTCACGCAGTGGCTGCCGGATTAAAGTGGGAAGAGAAGGGAGTGAGAGGGAAGTTCTGCAAGCTGCCAGCCCTCTCATTGCTCAGATCCAAGACACATGGCCACCTCCAGCGTCAGGGAGAGAGGCTGGCCCGCCAAGAGGGGGTGTGTGCTGTGGGAGGCCCCCGGGGCGGGGACTCCTGACCCTGTCCAGTGCCAAGACCCCGACCCTAAGCTTTGGGATATAGCTATGTGGCTACTGCGGGGGTAGACGCTGTGTGTAGGGGAGGGAGGTCTCCCCAGTTCCAGGATGCCCAGAGACAGATCACCCCATGCCCTGTCCGTGCCAGGCACCCTGGACCTTCAGACCTGGTCCCCTCTTGAGGGCCAGGCTCCTCCACCCCGATCCACAACACTGCTGCTCTCAACACCTGGAGGGGAGCTCCTTTTCAGCCACTCCAAGAACTCAGACTCATTTTCTTCAAAGCTGATTTCTTTATAGTCAGGGAAGCTCACTCCTAAAAGATGGAAGGCAGAAGTAGATTTCTCAGCAGGAACATGATCAAACCCTCCGTATGTGCGTATTCTGTTTGCTTTGGATCAAAAATATTTTTAAAAAATCGCATTTGTGCTGAACATACATAGTTTTTCTTGTGCTCATTCCCCAAACAAGACGGTAGCATTTGCATTGCACTGTGTATTATAAGTGATCTAGAGATGACTTAAAGAATACCAGAGCGGGAGGGTGTTAAGACACTGCTTGGGATGCCCACATCCCATATCCAATACACAGAGCTCAAGCCTTAGCTCCACTTCTGATGCCAACTTCTTGCTCCTGTGCACCCTGGGAGGCAGCAGGTGATAGCTGATGTCCTTGGGTCCCTGCCACCCATGTGGGAGACCTGAATGGGCTTCCAGCCTCCTCACTTTGGCCTGGCCCAGATCTGGCTGTTGTGGGCATTTCTGGTGTGAACTAGTGGACAGAAAATCTCTTTCTCTCTCTTTCAAATAAATAACAATTTTTTTTAAAAAATAAGCATATAGGAGGATGTGTGGGAGGTGCGGTGTGTGTGTGTGACTACCATGGACTTGGGGATCCCAAGGGGTCCTGAGACTCAAGCCCCAAAGACACAGAAGGAGCACTGTGTGTGTGTGTGCATGGTGTTTCTGAGCCCAGCGCATACAATCCGCTTCCCACTGGGCAGGGCTTCCCGCTAGAGGGAACGCAGAGAGCTGAAGGGTCAGGCCAGGTACCTGGCTGCATCCTCCAGCCTGGAAATGCATGAGTCTCCTACTAATGAGCAAGCTTGATGCATATGGATCCATCCAGGGCGCACAGATAAATGGAGACCATCCAGCGAGCTGGTCTGGAAGCCACCGCAAACACACTCAGCTGTTGGGGTGGGGTGGAGTGGAGTGAGATGCTTCCGCTCTGGGCTTCTCGGAGGATATTTAACGAAGGTCTCTACCTGGCTGTTATTTAAGCAAACAGAAAAGACGAAGGCGAGCAGTGCGGGAAGCACACTGGCAACCCCTCAGCAAACAGGGAGCTCAGCTGGGAGGGAGGTGCTCTGTGTAGCCTCAGATCCATTTGCATCAGAATCCTGCAGGGGCAGACCTGCCCAAATGCAGCTGGAGTATGCACAGCCATTTACAGGCGTGAAGGCTGGGGAGGGAGCTGGGTGCCCCCCCCCCCCCCGGGGGGGGGCGGGATGTGCAGAGGGGCTTGTCCCTGGGCAGCCCGCGTCTCCTGTGTGCATTCATTAAGGGGCCGACTTGGTGGTCTCATGGTTAGCTAGTGACAGTGCCATTTAGGCATGGGGAAGAGCGTTACCGAGGCATGCGCCATTCCGATTTATTTTGATTAACGTGTTAGGAGTCTGCTTGCTGAGTGCAGCTAATATTTACAGAGCCACAGAGCAGCGTCTTTGCTGACTTCCACCCATTGTTCTTCCCATTCTCTGGCTTTGCACCTCCTAAAACTTGCCCTAGTGGAATCCGAATTGGGGGTGGGTGGAGTGTGGAAAGAGCAGAGACTTGGGGTTGGGTCCCAAGTCCTGGTGTGGGCTCTTTGGGCCACTCTGAATAAGTTGCTGTCTGGCTGAGCTGGAGTTTCCTCTTTGGTCATTAGGGCTCATTCCTAGCTCTCAGCATTTTGGGGAACATTACATGAAATCGTGGGCACAGTGAGAGATTTGTTCCTTCTGCTGTCTCACGTGTTCGGTTCCCACGTTATCATGTGCTTGCTGCAAGACCTCAACTCAGAAGGGAAACCTCGAGATGGCTGGCGCAGGGTCTGCAACTTTGGGCTGAATTCCAAGGGTTTAGGTTTTGGGTGATGTTGTGACACTGCATCCCAAAGGGTGAAATGTGTCACCCTTGCTTACCCTCTCCCCATCAGACTCAAGTAGAAATGCGAGTTGCAGTTTGGTGCTGTGTGGGAAAGTAGCACCTCTCCCAGTCTTGTAAGTTTCCCTTTAAAACAGAGAGATCATAGGGACAGATTGGGGGATGTTGGCTGCCAGGGGCTTGGGAAAAGGAATTATTTAATAGGTATGGAATTTCAGTGTGGGAAGAGGAACAAAGATCTAGATAGATGGTGGCAACCGTTACACACAACAACCATCTTGAGTGTGATGACTCTGAATCGTACATTTAAAAAATAGTCAAAATGGGCCGGCGCCGCGGCTCACTAGGCTAATCCTCCGCCTTGCGGCGCTGGCACACCGGGTTCTAGTCCCGGTCAGGGCACCGGATTCTGTCCCGGTTGCCCCTCTTCCAGGCCAGCTCTCTGCTGTGGCCGGGGAGTGCAGTGGAGGATGGCCCAGGTACTTGGGCCCTGCACCCCATAGGAGATCAGGATAAGTACCTAAGTACCTGGCTCCTGCCTTCGGATCAGCGCAGTGTGCCGGCCACAGTGTGCTGGCCGTGGCAGCCATTGGAGGGTGAACCAACGGCAAAAGGAAGACCTTTCTCTCTGTCTCTCTCTCTCTCCCTGTCCACTCTGCCTGTCAAAAAAAAAAATAGTCAAAATGGTAAATTCTATGTTATATGTGTTTTATCACAATAAATACTACAACCAAAAGTCATAGACAGAGCAGGCTTTAGGCACAGAGGCTCTGGTAGGCAATGACATCCAACTAGACTTTAATACCATTTTTAAAAAAGGATTTATTTACTTATTTGAGAGTCAGAGTTACAGGGAGAGAGAAAGTGAGAGGGAGAGAGAGAAAGAAAGAGAGAGAGAGAGAGAATTTTTCATTCACTGGTTCACTCCCCAAATGGCTACAATGACCAGGGCTGGGCCAGTCCAAAGCCAGGAGCCAGAAGCTTCATTTGGGTCTCCTGCTTGGGTGCAAGGAGACAGGATATGAGCCATCTTCCACTGCTTTCCCAGGTGCCTTAGCAGGGAGCTGGATCAGAAATGGAGCAGCTGGGTCTCGAACCAGCATTCCTATGGGTATGCCGGTGCTGCAGGCGGTGGCTTTACCCACCACACCACAGTGCTGGCCCCTAAGATCATTGCATTCTTTTTAAAAATCAGAGGTGACTACTTGGCCTAGTGGTTAAGACACCAATTATGATGCCCTTGTCCCACAGTGGGGTGCCTGGGTTTGAAGCCCAGCTCCTGACTCTGGCTTCCTGCTAATGTGCACCCTGAGAGGCAGCGAAGTGGCTCAAATGCATGGGTCCCTGAGGCCCAGTCCCAGTCACTGTGGGTATCTGGGAGGTGAGCCAGGGAATGGAAACTAAACTCTCTCTTTTGATCTTTCTCTCTGCCTTTCAAATAAGCAAAATAAATGTAATTAAAAATATTTAAAGCAAATTTAAGACACTTTCTATTGAGAAAAAGGCTCCTAGCTCTCCATTTCCAAAAAGTTACAGGATATAAAGTTGCCTTTTGAAGAACAGCTAAGTGAGCCAGGAAAATGGTAAATACTGATGTGGGGTTAGGGCGAATCAGGAAGCTGGCCCTTGGATGCCTGCAGGAGGGGAATTGGGGCCTGAATCCCATCTTTAAGGGGTCACCTGGAGCCCGGAGGCCTGTGCTGGGCCTGGGTCCTGGGCGTTTTGGGAGTTCCTCGGCTTCTCTCCCCCCTCTCCTCCCTTCCCTCCCTGCTTCTCTCTTGCTTCCCCAGTGCTTGGCTGTGGGTGCCTTCCCGGTCTGCTCATGGCCCAGGAAGCGCCCCTGCGGCTCACTCAAGGCTCTGGAGCAGTCATTTCGACCTGAAGCCGCCCCAGGGCTGCTCTGGGCTGTGGAGTTCCCGCCGACAAAGTGACAGCAGAGTGGGCGGCAGGAGGTGATCCTGGCCCCAGCCACATCCCCTGTACATGCTGACACAACAGTGCTGCCAACACCCGGCCCCATTTAGGGACCACAGAAGGAACCAAGAATTTCGACTTCCACCTGGTATCATGGAAGATCATGTTTTGATGTAGCTATTTTTGCTCTGTAATGTTAATTTTTTAAAAATATACTATTTATTTGTTTGAAAGGCAGAGTTACAGAGAGAGAGAGAGAGAGAGAGAGAGAGAGAGACCCTCTATCTGCTGGTTCATTCCCCAAATGCCTGCAACAAACCAGGACGGGACTGGGCTGGGCTGAGCCGAAGCCAGGAGCCAGGAGCCCCATCCTGATCTCCCATGTGGGTGGCAGGCATCCAAACTCTTGGGGCATCTTCCACTGCTTTCCCATGTGCATTAGTTAGGAGCTGCCTCTGAAGTGGAGCAGCCGGGACTTAATCTGGTGCCCATATGGAATGCCGGCATCGCAGGCGGAGGCTTACCACTCTACGCTGCAACACCCGCCCCTCTAGCCTTAATTTTAACATTGAGTCAGGCTCCAGTCACCTGGAGAGGTCTCTCTGCTCATCTGCACGGAACACGCACGTCCCATGGGAGTCCATGGAAGCCCAGCTCTGCAGTTGCATGAATCCTCCCTTTGCCCTTTACTCCCTGCTACACGCAAGCCCTGAAGAGTCCCAAAGGCATCAGAGACCTGAACTTGCCTTCCTTCCCTCATGGCTGATCCACCTGCCACAGTCAGGAGAGGCGAGGGTGTGACCCCAAGTGTCGCATGTCATGGGCTTCACGCAAAGGTTTCTTATTCACTCCCACTGCATATCCAACACCTGCGGAGTGGAAGCTGGGAGTGAGGAGGAGGGTGGACATTGCCCCAAGTCACTTGTCACTCAGGTCTCCAGGCTGTGGGAGCCTCTTCCACCTTGTGGACACATGGCTTCCGGACTTCCCTAGAGATGGCTTCCGAGTGGAACCCACTCATAGCTCCTGGGCTGTGACCAGTCACAGCAACAGGCTGTCTTCCCCAGGAGCTGGGGCTCAAACCAAGTACTCTGGTGGTCGGCAGAAAGCTGCTCTTCGGAGTCTCTCATGTGATTCCTCTCCAGGTTTCTGTGGCTTCGTGCTGCTTGGGAACCTCTTGGCAGGCTTTGCAGAGGAGCTCCTGGGAGGCTGTGGATGGACTGGTCAGGAGCACAGACTCCAGAGCCAGACTTCCTGGGTTCGAATCCGGCTCTGAGAAAATGTTCTAGCGTTTCTGACCCTTCATTTCTCATGTGTAGTAAAATAGAGAGGCAGTGAGAGCACCTACCTCCCAGATTTTTTCTAAATTAAAGCTTTTCTTTTTCATTTGAAAGGTACTGATTCAGACAAAGAGAGCTCCCACATGCTGGTTCACTCCCCAGATACCCACAGTGGCAGAGGCTGGGCCAGAGCTGGAAGATGGGAACTCAATCCAGGGCTCCCACGCGGATGGCAGAAACCCAATTACTTGAGCCATCACTGCCACCTCCAAGGGTCTCCACTGGCAGGAAGCTGGCATGAGGTTCCAGAACTGGACATAGAGATCCGACTTAGGCACTCTGTGGGATGTGGGTATCTTAACTACTAGGCTAACTCTCCAGCCCCCAAGGTTTTATTGTCACGATTACACTGTCAACCTATGTAATATATATAAGAAAGTTGGCAGACAGTGAGCTCTGTGTGAGCATTGTTTCAATCAACTATGTCACCTGTAGCACTGGACACCTATTATGCACTGGACTGCAGGGCACATGAAACTAAGTCACAGGATAGCCGGGGGCTTGGGCGGGGTGTGGGGTCTGCAAGGGCTGGCCAGTTTCAGCTGTGTTCCTGCTGCTCTGGGGGATTGTTCTCCGTCCTGCCAACTTCCCTGCACTTTGCGGAATGAAACTCCACAAGCATGACGGGGCTGTTTCCTCATCCTCCTCTGCCTGCTTCAGGGAGGCCCGAGTGGGGCTCGGGCCTGAGGCCAAGGGCAGAGCAGAAGGGAAATTTGCCTGAGGAGTTGCTAACAGTCCTGCAAGCGTAGTTCCTCTGTAGCAGCCTGGATCCTATTAGAGACAGGAAAGGAGGAGTGGGCTTTGGATCCCTCCTCTGCTGCCTTATTAGCTGGTTCAGCCTGGGCAGGTCGCACTTCCGTTTCCCAATCTGTCAGACGGGGGTTGTGGTATGGATCCTGCAAGGGCGCCACGGGAACGCGCTCAGCATCCGCCTGGCATCGGGTGCGTGCTCACTATGCGGGCTGCCATGACTGACATCACCGGTGCCCAGCGTGGGACCCTGGGTCCAGGAGCCTGGAGAATTGAAGAGAAGCCGGTTCAGGCAGGGCCCGGTAATCATCTGACCACGGGGCACCTCGGGAGGCTTTAATCAAAGGGTGATGGCCGTGGGGTCTGCACTTTGGGACGATTCCTCTGGCTTCATTACAGAGAGTGGATTAATGGCCGAAAGATGGGGAGAGAGAGTCATCTGGAAAGTGGCCTGGATTGGGGTGATTAACATCTGTGAGGGATTTATAATGTATTTAGACCAAAGTGTGCTAATGGCAACGCTTTCATTGCCCGGACTATTGACCAGGAGCTGTCCTCAGCCTCTTGTACTGTTCACTCTCTTAATCATCACAACGCTTACAGGATCATCTACCATCAAGTCCCTTTTTAGTCATTTATAAATTTGCATTGACTTCATTTATTTGAAAGGCAGAGAGATCTCCCATCTGCTGGGTTTCTCCCCAAATATCTGAAAAGAACTCAGTCGGGGTGTCCTACACGGGTGGCAGAGGGCCAAGTACTTGAGTCACTGCTGTCTGCCATGATGGGCATAAGCAGGAAGCTGGATTGAGAGCGGAGCTGGGCTCAAACCAAGTACTCTGAAGTGCGGGAGTCTGGAGCGGTCTCCTGACCGCCTGCTCCGAATGCCCAGCCCAACGCCCGTGTTTAGATGAGGCGCTGAGCCGCAAAGAGCTCAGGGTCTCATAGCTGGGTCGGGGAGGAGATGGGCCTGAAACTGGGAAGTCTGGCTTCGCTGTCTTTTTTTTTTTTTTTTTGATAGGCAGAGTGGACAGTGAGAGAGATGGAGAGAAAGGTCTTCCTTTATCATTGGTTCACCCCTCAATGGCCGCTGCAGCTGAGGAACCGCGCTGATCCGAAGCCAGGAGCCAGGTGCTTCTCCTGGTCTCCCATGCAGGTGCAAGGCCCAAACACTTGGGCCATCTTCCACTGCACTCCTGGGCCACAGCAGAGAGCTGGACTGGAAGAGGAACAACCGGGACAGAAGCCGGTGCCCCGACCGGGACTAGAACCTGGGGTGCTGGCGCCACAGGTGGAGGATTAGCCTAGTGAGCTGTGGCGCCAGCATTGCTGTCTGTCTTTTAACAACCGTGTTTCCATTGGTGATGGATGGGAAGCAGAACACCCGTGGAAGCCTCAGCGGCAGCTACAGGCGGGAGAACCCTGATCTGAAATGCTTGGGACCAGAAATGGTTTGGATTTTGGAGTTTTTCAGATTTTGCAATCTTGACGTGTATATAACGAGATATCCTGGGGAGATGGGGCCCAAGTCTGAACATGAAGTTCACTTATGTTGCATGTGCATTGCCCGAAGGAAAGTTGCTATAATATTTTCCATGCACCTGCAAGAGTGGAATCCTCCACTTGCGGTGTCATGTCAGCACTCAAAAACTTTCACATTTGGGAATATTTCAAATGCTGGATTTTTGGATGCTCAACCTTGTATTAGGCACATATTTGTGTTCATGAGTCTGTGCATAGATTGGATGGTTCTTCTCCTTGGTTCTGAGCTCGTTGGTGGGAATCAGTCACTGCTCTGTGGTCAGCCACGGGCCAGCAGGTGACTTCGATCATCTTGGATGGGCTCTGGGTTTCTCCACATTCCCCATTCTCCAGGAGGTGAGCCTACACATGCAGTCATGGAGATGCAGAGGTGCAGGGGAGGCACCTCTGGCTTTTAACCCTGTGCTACTGCCCAAAGCCAGATTCGTGGTCAGCCATGATTCAAAGAGGTGGGCAATAGACTCTACCTCCGGATGGGCCAAGGGCGTGGCTACAGGAGAGGTAAGAGATTTGGGCTATTTTGGCCACCACTCTACCAGAAGGAACGAATTTCTCATAATCTCCAGATGTTTTGCTTGGGCAGCTCAAGGAATGGTGTCCCCAGTCCCTCACAGGGTAAAGCAGAGGGAAGGGGGTGGGGATGAAAGGAGAACTGGAGGCTCAGTGAGGCTGCTGGCTTCCTGAAAGTGCCCTCTGGGTAGGTAGATGAGATCGCGTGGCTGCAGACGCCATTGTGCAGGTGAGTCCTTACCTGGAAGTGCTGACGGTAAACAAGTCTGCCTTTAGGACCCAGGTTTTCTGCCAGCTCTGTTCCCAGAAGCCTGCTTGCCTTTTATGTTCTCAGAGTTCTTTTCAGTGCTGCTCCCAAAGGCGTTTCCTTCTTTTCACTGTAGGTTTCGCCCCCAGGGAACAGTCTGGTGGTGCTACTCAGGGGCCGGTCTCTGGGGAACTGGAGCAAAGTCTTTTGCTGGGACTCCAGGCTGCCACCAGTGGCTCCGGCTTGGGCCACAGCAGCCGTCGTGGCCCTAGGATCTTCTTCCAGTATAACCACTAAAGGACAATCTTCCACCACTACAGGGGCTTGCATGGGTGTGTCCCAGTGGAGGGCATCGATGACCCTGGCTTTTCTTAAACTGCCAGCACCTCAATCCTCAGGGCCCCTTACTGACCCCAGAGGTCCTCTAGGCATCACCGATGTCCCCACTCGTGGGACATGGCTCCCCGTCTCACACAGAGACCTCCACATCTCATGTCTTCCACCTTTCAGGAGGCTTGGCCTCTGCAGGCTCTAGCATGGACTGGATCCCACCCTTCCCAACCCCGCTTTGGCAATGGCCTCTGGGGCTGAGTGAGTGGGCGTTCCTGCAGAGCAATCGCGTCTCCTGGAAATGAGGAGAGACCCCAGACAACAGCAGACTCAGGACGGCCCCTCTTTGTGGGAGGGGTGGGGAGCAGTCTGGATGTAACTGGCATGTATCGTCATGTGAACTCGCTTAGCAGCAAGAGTCAACACTCAGCGAGCACTTACTACATACAAAGCACATGTCCACACACTCGCTTCTCCTAGCCTCCCTCCTCTTCTTTTCCTCCTCTCTCCTCCATGGGGAGGGCTGTGCGCTTAACAAGGAGGAGCTTTGGAGTCAGGCAGGCTGAGATCTGGGGCAAGGGATGCCTTAGCCTGTTTGCAGCCTGTTCCTCCCTTCCCCCAGGCTGACACCCCCCCCCCATTGCTGTGGGGTCATGGGAGGAATTACAGGTGATATGCATGAAGGGCTTGGTACCCAGCAGGCTCCCGGTTCCTGCTCATTCTTTTTGTTTCTATCCCAAGTTTATTGCTGCTCTTGTTCACAAGCCCAGGGGCCCCCTGGCTCCCTGGAAGCCTTGCTTCCTTTTCCTCTCAGCCTGACTTCTTCCCCCCCAAGGCCCTGGGGCTCACGCAGCCATGTGATAGGTGGATGAGGGCTTGGGGCTCTTCACCTCCCTTTGCGGTACTGAGATGTCTGCTGAGAGCAGATGGGGTGGCCCGCCCTGGAACCCTTGTGGCCAAGGAGCAGCGGTGCCAAGGGGAGCCTCCTGGTGGTGGGTCAGGTGCCCTCCTCCCTGAACCCCACGCCTGGTCCCGCCCTTCTCTCTTGGGCTGGCTAGCTGGTTCTGTTGATTTGCTCTGCTATTCGTTCCTAACGCCCTGAGGCTGGGCTTCCTATTAACATGTGGTCCCAAGACCCCATCCAATTCTGCATTTTAAAAACATGTGGTCTCAAGACTTTTGGTTCTAATTTATTATCCATGCCGGAGTCCCTGGAGCCTGGGATGGCACAGCGTGGCTCAGGGCACAGAGAAGCAGTAGGAATCATCCTCCCTTCCCCACCTCCCCTTCAGTCTCCCTCTCTCCCCTGCCTGAGCCCCCCGCTGTGAGGAGACCTGCCTGTTAATTATCTTGGAATGTTTGGGCTTCCATGCCTCATGGCTCGGGTTTCACCACTATCTTAACAGATGAGCCAGTGTGAAAAACAAGTCAACAAACACACACAAACTTCCACCCAAAGAGCCTGCCACAAAGCAAACGGCCCGACTGTGACTGTCCACATGGCTGAAGCACACATCCCAGTGTCATCTGGAGGGAGGCAAATCCCACACCCTCTCCTGGGGCCAGAGAAGTCTGAACCGCACAAGGAGTGAGATCCAGGCTGCTTTGCTTGGGTGCCACCGGGCGAAGTGGCCACTGGGCTGCAGCTTCCAGCTCTGTAAGATGGGGATCTTACTTGCCTGCCCCCACGGGAGGACTGCAGAGAGCTTGGAACAATACAGGTGGAGCACTCAGAATCACGCCTGCTAGCGGTGTGCCTATGAGATGCTGGCTATTTCATCATAGTGATTTCATTAATAGTGGTCTGAGTGGCTCTGTGACCGCTAACAAATTACTCCAACTTTTTATGCTTTGGTTTTCTCATGTGCAAACAAAGGAGCAGCCACAAGATGGCTGGGGGCTAGCACTTAGCAGGCTCTCAATAAAAAACACTTTCTTAGAGCCCAAGCAACCAGGAAGTTAAAATAAGATGATTTCTTTAAGAAAAAAATTATCTTCACTTACGCATCTTGAATTAAAAAATTGTAAACTCACAACAAAAATTGTATATAAGGAATCTTTGAAAATTTCATGGAAATATGTATCATTAAAAAATGCATGGATTTCAAAAAAAAATTTCAGCCAAAAACCCCTTATGGGGGCAGGTACTGTGGTGTAGCGGGTTAAGCTGCCACCTGCTATGCTGGCATCACTTATGGGATGTGGTTCAAGTCCTGGTCACTCCACTTCTGATCCAGCTCCATCCTAATGTGCTTGGGAAAGCACTGGAGGATGGCCCAAGTGCCTGGGCCCCTGCACCCACATGGAGACTGAGAAGAAGCTCCTGGATGTGGCCTGGCCCTCTCCTGGTGGTTGTGTCCATTTGGGGAGTGAACCAGCAAATGGAAGACCTCACTCTCTGTCTCTCCTGTTTTCTCTGTAACTCTTCCTTGCAGACAAAATAAATACATCATTAAAAAAACTCCTTATATTTTAATTCTGTTTTTATTTCATGAATTTTGAAGTTCTATTCTATTTATGGTATACAGCACGATGTTGTATACACTATGGAACACCTAAATCAAAGTACTTAACATATTCATTACCTCACATGCATTTCTGTGTGTGTGTTGAGAAACCTACCAGCAGCAATTTCCCAGAATGCAACACATTGTCATTAGCTGCAGTCACCATATCGTACAGTAGGTGTCATGACCTTACACCTAATTGGAATTTGGTAGTCTTTGACCAATGACCCACCCTACATGTTTAATTACAGCATAATAAATATAAAGCACACAGCTTTTCAGGGTACAACTCTGCGGGTTTTTATCAATGTACCCATGACCCCAGATCAGGACAGAGAACACATCCAACTCCCAGAAAGCTCCAGAGTGCCTCTTCTCTGTAGGTTGCTAGTCCCTTGGGGCAGCCAGGGACCTAGCTGTCTAACACCATGGTGTGGTTTTTCCCATTCCTGAACTCCATACAAATGAAATGGCAGGTGTGATCTCTTTTGAGCTGGGCTTCTTTGGTTCAGCCCCATGTTTTCAGTTCCATCTGTGTGTACAGAGCTTCGGTGCATAATTCTACATGGCTTGGGGATGAAGTTGTTATCTGCCTTTTCATGCATCTGTGAACTTATTTCTGTTGCCTGTATACCCAGGAGTTGAACTGCTGCATCATTGCTAGATGCACATTTAGATTTTTCGCAGGTTCAATTATTTATTTTTATTTGAAGGGCAGCTGTGCAGGGGAGGGAGGATGTTCCATCAACTGGTTCACTCTCCAATGCCAGAAACAGCCAGGGTAGATCCAAGGTGAAGCCAGGAGCCTGGAACGCAACCCGAGTCTTGCACATGGGTGGCAGGGACTCAAGTATTTGAGACATTGCCTGCTGCCTGGCAGGTGCGTTAGCAGGAAACTGGGTAGAAAGCAGAGTAGCTGGGACTTGAACCAGGCACTCTGACATGGCTTGTGGGCATCCTAAGAGGTGGCTTAACCCACCATGCTACAACATCCACCTTGTGTTTAGTTTTAAGAGACATTGCATTTCCAAAGTGACTATTCTTGGGTTTCTTTTCTACTTGTTAGAAAAAAGAGGAGGAATTGGCCAGCACCGTGGCTCACTTGGCTAATCCTCTGCTTGCGGCGCTGGCACCCCGGGTTCTAGTCCCGGTTGGGGTGCTGGATTCTGTCCCGGTTGCTCCTCTTCTAGTCCAGCTCTCTGCTGTGGCCCAGGAAGGCAGTGGAGGATGGCCCAAGTGTTTGGGCCCTGCACCCACACGGGAGACCAGGAGGAAGCACCTGGCTCCTGGCTTTTGTTGTAGCGGTCATTTGGGGGCTGAACCAATGGAAAGGAAGACCTTTCTCTCTGTCTCTCTCTCACTGTCTAACTCTGACTATCAAAAAAAAAAAAAAAAAAAAAAAGAAGAGGAATGAAGTCTAGAAGAAGTTTGATGTTGAATTTATTTCCTTGTATTCTATTTTTTCTTTGGTATATATCATTGAGTATTGACCATCTTCTATAGAAACTAAATATGTTGCTACAAAATATTAATGTTTATGATGGAAAAATTTATGGTGGAAAAACTTATGATGGAATAACGCAAATGTCCATCCACAGAGGGATGGTTAATAAACCACAATGTACATATGTTGTATAATTGTAAGAATGTACAGTAGCTAAGATGTGCAAACTATAGTTAAATAAAAAAAGCACATTTGAGAACATTATGTAGAATATGGAACACACATCTTTGCTATATGAGAAATGAACTATTCAGTAAATTGTTTTAGAAACTATATATACTGATTAGCTGATCAATGGATGCGTGAAAATTGGGCAGAATACAAACAGAATCCAAAGAAGAAACTGCAAAGGTGCTCAACCTCATCAGTGATTATGAAAATGCAATCAAAAGAACTGTGGCATATTAGCTCACACCCAACAGGCTGGCAAAAATTGGAATGTCTGACAACATTGTGTTGGCAAGGATGTGGAGCGACAGGAAGTTTCATTCGGGAGCATTTAATGCCAAATGGCTTTCTCAAGGGTTCTTACTAACGCGTGTTCATTGGTGGGAGTACAAATTAGTCCAGCCATTCTGCGGAGCACTTTGGCAATGCGTTAGCCCAGCTGAAGATACGGAGACCACAAGGCTGCACACCTTACAGAAACTCCTGCGTACGTGCTCATGGAGATGGGTACAAGAATGTTCACTGTTCACAAAGTAAGAAATCCAGATTAACCCTCTTAGTTCTCAAGAGGGGAACTGATAGATGAATTGCTGTATGATGACAGCCCTAAGATGATTGAAATAGCCCATTCATGTATCAGCATGGGAACAAAGTGGAGTAGGGAAAGCAAGTTGTAAAATGGGTATATATTGTGATACTATTTCTATAAAGGGTGACATGTGCAACAATGTATTGTTTATGCACGTGTGTGTGTGTGTGTGTGTGTGTGTGTGTAGGAACCTAATAGAATAGAAATCACTACTTATAAAGGTTACTTTTTAGGAGGGAAGTAAGAAGGGCAGCTGGGAGGGAAGGAAGGAGAAAATGATTCGGGAAAAACACAGGGACTTTCTGCTCTGATACATTATTATTTTTTCTTTCTTTTTAAACATTTTATTTATTTGAAAGGCAGAGGTACACAGAGAGAGGGAGAGACAGAAAGAGAGAGAGAGAGAGAGAGAGACATTCCATTTGCTGGTTCATGCCCCAAATGGCTTTAATGGCCAGAAAGAAACCAGAAGCCAGGAATTTTGTCCCGATCTCCCGTGTGGATGGCAGGAGTCCAAGTGCTTGGGCCATCTTCCGTTACTTTCCCAGGTGCATTGGCAGGGAGCTGGATGGGAAGTGGAATAGCTACACTGGTAATGTAGACTAGGCATTACATCTTAATCTGGGTGATGTGCTTACTTGAATATTCATTATGTTAACCCCTGAAATACTTAATCTAAACAGTAAGTTTGGGATTGGCAAGGTAGCACAGTTGGTTAAGTCACTGCTTACAATGCCTGCATTGCATATCGGAGTGCTGGTTTGAGTCCCGGCTACGCCACTTTTGAGCCAGCTTTCTGCTAATGCATCCTGGAAGAAACAGGTGATGGTCAGTACTTGGGGCCCTGCCACCAGTTCCAGGTTCCTGGCTTCTGCCTTGCCCAGCCTTGGCTGTTGCTGGCATTTGGAGAGTGAACCAGTAGATGAAAAAAATCTCTGTCTCTCTCTCTTTCTCTGTCCCTCTCCTTCTCCCTCTCTCTCTCCTTCTCTCCTCTTTGTTGCTTTTCTTTTCAAATAAATAAGAATTGTTTAAAAAGATTTATCTGTCCATCCATTCCAAAGGCTATATATCAATGTAAATAGTGGTTATTTCCTTATGTAAACTTTATTAAGTAGATGCTGCTCTAAAAAACAGAAAAGAAAAACAAAATTGGTCATTGGCGCACACCAGAGCTGGTAGTTGTCAGTGGAACGCAGTTCCCCCTTTCTCTGTCTGTTTTGGGCAAAGGCCATCTAGAAATGAAGGTGCTGTCTTCCAGGAGCATGGCGATAACCCCTCCAGGAAGGGCTGGTGGACTGGGAAAGAGGACCTGAGACACTATAGGTAGGTGGGGTCATCTCAGACCTTGGGGTGGCCCCCAGCTGAGCAGGAGGCCACAAAGTGGGGGAGGGGTGGGCTGCAGAGGCTTGGGTCTTCAGCTCTTCCCCCCACTATCAACAGGGCTTTGCTCCCAGTGGACCATTTTAGGACCAAGACATTCCTTTAATGAAAACTCTTAAAAAGCATAGACAGACCCATAAAATCCTTGTGGGTTATGGGCCATTCGCCTGGAGCCAAATGGTTTGCTCGTTAATACCTTCCCCCATCCTCCTGATGAGCAATTAGCAGCTATTAGACCCGACTGTAGCTGGCAGAAAGATGTTCCCTTCAGCAGCTGTCACGGCCTGAAGGGCTTTGGGAAGAGGAGGATCTGGGACTGGGCGCGGGTTTCCTCCCAGCCCGCCTGGTGCTCCCTAAGCTCCCAGGAATCCTGGGCATGGTGCTTTGTGGACACCTGCCTGAGCCTATGGGTGGACCCACTGGAAGAGAGGAAAGGGGGGTCTACTCAGACCTCAGTGCCTTCTCCATCCCCAGGGCAGGTCACTGGGGATGACACATGAACGGGGACAACTGTGTGTCGCATGCTCACTGTGCACCAGACACGGCTGAAGGCCAATGTTTGTTCTCCCTTACTCCTCACAACAGCACCATAAAGTCACGATCCCCATTTGACAATTAGGGCAACTGAGGCACACAGACAGTGGGTTAGATGGTCACGGTCAGAAAAGCATCAGAGCTGAGAGGAGCTCAAGGTCTGGGCTTTTCTTTTTTTTTTTTTTTTTTCTATATAAAGATTTATTTTATTTATTTGAAAGAGTTACAGAGAGAGGTAGGACACAGAGAGAGATCTTCCATCCGCTGGTTCACTCCCCAGATGGCTGCAATGGCTAGAGCTGCGCCAATCTGGCCAGGAGCCAGGAGCCTCTTCTGGGTCTCCCATCTGGGTGCAGGGGCCCAAGGACTTAGGCCATCCTCCACCCCTTTCCCATGCCACAGCAGATAGCTGGATCAGAAGAGGAGCAGCCTGGACTAGAACCGGAGTCCATATGGGATGCCAGCCTTCAGGCCATGGCTTTAACCCACTGTGCCACAGCGCCGACCCCTAGGTCTGGGCTTTTCACTGTGAATCTGGGAAAACTAAATTGTGACAACGACAGGGTCCTTGGAGAGTCAGCATAAGAGGGGGTCATAATATTCACTCCCTCCAGGGTTGTGGATACTCCCTCTAGCAGTAGAAGATGACCCAAGTCCTTGGGCCTCTGCACCTGCGTGGGAGAGCCAGAAGAAGCTCCTGGTTCCTGGCTTCAGATTTGCTTCTAGTAGGGCAGCCAAGACAGCAAGGCTTTTTCTGGAGATGGAGTTCAATTCCTAATGAACACTTCCCCCATCCTATGAGTGTATGCTCTAGGGGAGCGATGGAAAGTAAAGAAAGGTGAGATTCCATAAATAAGAAAATATAGCAGATCTATATGATACATGTAGAGAATACAATTGGTGACACACAGACACTGAGACAGGACCAGTTTCTCCAGGGAGACCTGAGTGTTGAGAAGGGGCTGATTCTGGCAAGACCTTGTTGGGGGGCCAGCGCTGTGGCCTAGCATGTAAAACTTCTGCTTGCAGTGCCAGCCTCCCATATGGTACTGGTTCGAGTCCCGGCTGCTCTACTTCTGATCCAGCTCTCCGCTGTGGCCTGGGAAAGCAGTAGAAGATGACCCAAGTCCTTGGGCCTCTGCACCTGCATGGGAGACCCAGAAGAGAAGCTCCTGGCTCCTGGCTTTGGATTGGCTCAGCTCTGGCCATTGTGGCCATCTGGGGAGTGAACCAGCAGATGGAAGACCTCTCTCTCTCTCTCTCACTGCCTCTGCCTCTCTGTAGTTCTGCCTTTCAAATAAATGAATACATCTTTAAAAATAAAAGAGTGAGATTTTTCACGTTTGAGCAGCGAAGAGGCCAGTGAGGTGGCAGTGGAATGAGGAGGGGAGCAAGGCTGGGCCCTGACGTTAGGGCCTGCTGGGTCGCGGCTGTGGGTTTGGGTTTTATTCCAGCTTCAGGGAAGTGATGTGATCTTGATCTGACTTGGATAAGCTCCCTCTGGCTGCTGAGAATTAGTCCAAGTTGCGGGCGTGTGGGTGGGGAGGGGGAATGCAGTGGGTAGATCTTGGAAGGCTGCCTGGGACAGGAAGGCTTGGCCAGGACTTGGAAACCCATGCTCTTGCTGGACAGTGCTGATAGGCCCGAGGAGACAGGAGGGACTGTGACCAGAGGGACTAGGTGGATACCACGTTAGGGCTGAGAATCATGCTGGCGTGGATCTCCCTCACCTCCCTCCCTCTGCATGTGTCCCGTGCTCTGAGCTCTGTGCTGCACCCTCTGTCCGGGTTTTTTTGTTTTTCTTGTGGAACAAGTATGTTCATCGCCATGTATGCTACACACTTCAGTTGCAATAGCAGCAATCCTAGCAGCAGGGAACCACTTGCCATGGTGAAAGGTAGAGTTTCAGGGCCAGATAATCTGGGCTCAAATGCCAGTGCCACCATCTGGGGGGCCTAGGGCAGTTATTTAACCTCTCTGTACCTCATCTTTCTCATTTGCTGTAAGTCATTCCTTTTGTATCCACAGGGGGTTCGTTCCAGGACCCTCTCCGCCACCCCCAAATACCAACATCCTCAGATGGTCCAGTCTCTTACCTAAAATGCTATAGCACTGGCATATAATTTGCACGCATGCTCATGCATACATTATACAATCTCTAGATTACTGGTAATACCTGACCCACTGTAAATGTTTCGTATGCAGTTGTTACGTTGCATTGTTTGGGGACAATGACAAGGAAGAGTGTACATGTTCAGTACAGATGTGATGTTTTGGTTTCTGAATAGTCTCCTCTGTGATGTGCTTTTGGAGTGCTGTGCCAGTTGGGGTCGTTGCAAATACTGGACTCAACCAGAAGGAAGTATATTCTGTCCCACGACAGGAAGGGGCCAGCCCAGTGTTTCCAGGGGCTCAATGGTGTCCTTCTGTCCCTGTTCTGCCATGGCTGTGTCCATGCTATTACAGGGCTTCCAGGATCACTTCCAGATGGAGGAGAAGGAGGGCCAGGGAACCTTTCTCAGAAGGCCCAACAGACCCTCCCCATCACATCTCATGGATGGGAGTCGGGTCCCATGCTTGTTCATGAGCACAGATGGCAAAGCAGGTGGGATGACCAAGGGGTGGGCGGAGAGGCACAAACCGCATGTACCAGGTCAACCCTGGTGAGCACCCTCCCACATCAGATTGCGGCAGTCATTCCCTGTTCAAGTGCTGGGGATGGTGCAAGGTACATTGTAAGTGTTCAACAAGTCTTAGCACTTGCTAAGTGCTAAGGAGGAGGAGTGGGTGGAGGAGGAGAAAGAGCGTTTTTAAAGACCCAGACAGGATAGTGGCACGATGGGTGAAGCTGTCACTTGAGATGCCTGCCTGCCAGCCCCATGGGAGAGCTATTCCAGTCCTAGCTACTCTGCTTCTGAACCAGCTCCTTGCTAATGTGCCTGGGAAGCAGTGGGCTATGGCCCCAGTACTTGAGTTCCTGCTTCCCACATGGGAGACCCGGATGAAGTTCTTGGCAACTGGCAACTGGTTCCACCCAATCCCAGCCTTGGCTGTTGCAGCCACTTAGAGAATGAATCTTCCACTGATTCATTCTCTCTCTCTGCCTTTCATTTATTTTTATTTTTATTTTATTTTATTTTTTGACAGGCAGACTGGATAGTGAGAGAGAGAGAGAGAGAGAGAGAGAGAGAGAGAGAAAGGTCTTCCTTTTTGCTGTTGGTTCACCCTCCAATGGGCGCTGCGGCCGGTGTGCTGCGGCTGGCGCATCGCACTGATCCGAAGCCAGGAGCCAGGTGCTTCTGGTCGCCCATGCAGGTGCAGGGCCCAAGGACTTGGGCCATCCTCCACTGCACTCCTGGGCCACAGCAGAGAGCTGGCCTGGAAGAGGGGCAACCGGGACAGAATCCGGTGTGCTGGTGCCGCAAGGTGGAGGATTAGCCTAGTGAGCCGCGGCGCCGGCTCTCTGCCTTTCAAATGAGTGAATCAGAAAATAAAGATCCAGAGAGTTCAGTGACTATGACATCAAAGCCAGCACTCTTCATTTCCTTGCGTGGCTTCTGTTCTGAGCCCTGCGCCATGACAAGGACAGGAGGAAGTGAAGGCACAGTGGGTGAGAGAGACAGAGGACAGCTGGCCACCCAAGATGCTTTGCTCCCTGAAACCAGAGCCCTGGCTGTTTAGCTCAGGCCCCTGCATCCCTCAGCTGGGTCATGGTCACCATGAGGGTCTCTCCCTGGACAGACCCCTGTTATCATTCTTAGAATCCCAGCATCGCAACACTGCCTGGGAACCCTGGGACCCCTTGATCCCTCACCTCCTGAGTCAGGATGCCTCCCTTAGCACTCACTCTGAAGACTTTCTGGGAAGCTGTGAGATGGGCACTGTGCACTAAGGGAGTTCTCTGCTCTGCTGTGGGCACAGCATGAGCTATGTTGGGCAAATCACGTTGCTTCTTCGAGCCCCTGTTTTCTGATCAGTAATGGGCCAATACCTCCCTGACTCCTAACATTGTTCAGAGGGTGAAATGAGAACACGTGGCCCAACATGAAGAAGTTCCTTGGCCATGATCCAGGTTTTCCTATGGCGGTGGAGTATCCACGAAGGTAACCATGTTATACTTTAAAACACGGGGTTGTTGAGTCCATTCTCAGTGTGGTACAATCATCAGTTCTTTCTGTTCCAAACTATTTTCATCACCCCAAAAGGAAACCCCACACCCATTGAGCAGTCACTCTCTAGCCCCTACCCCAGCCCAGCCCCTGGCAACTGCTAATCTGCCTTCTGTCTCTGTGAATTTACCTATCCTGAGCATTTCATCCGAGTAGAATCCTGTAATATGTGACCTCTTGTATCTGGGCTTCTTTCATTTAGCATAATGTTTTCAAGATTCATCCGTGGCTGGCGCTGTGGCTCACTAGGCTAATCCTCTGCCTTGCAGTGCTGGCACATCAGGTTCTAGTCCCGGTCGGGGCACCGGATTCTGTCCCGGTTGCCCCTCTTCTAGGCCAGCTCTCTGCTGTGGCCTGGGAGTGCAGTGGAGGATGGCCCAAGTGCTTGGGCCCTGCACCCCATGGGAGACCAGGGTAAGTACCTGGCTCCTGCCATCGGATCAGCACGATGCGCTGGCGGCAGCACGCCGGCCCCGGCGGCCATTGGAGGGTGAACCAACGGCAAAGGAAGACCTTTCTCTCTGTCTCTCTCTCTCTCTCTCTCACTGTCCACTCTGCCTGTCAAAAAAAAAAATTAAAAAAAAAAAAAAGATTCAACCGTGCTGTAGCCACATTAGAACTTCAATCCTTTTTATGGGGAATAATGTTCTATCATTTAAATATATCTCTCCTTAAAAAAAAAAATCCGGCATATATAAGGCACAATATATCATGGTGGCCCAGAAGGTTAAGCCACTGCCTGCAACAGCAGTATCCCATATCAGAGCTATGGTTCCAGGCCTGGCTGCTCTGCTTCCAATCCAGCTCCCTGCTGTTGTGCCTGGGAAAGCAGCAGAAGCTGGCTCAAGTCCTTGGGCCTCTGACACCTGAGTGGGAGACACAGATGGAGTTTCTGGCTCCTGGCTTTGGCTTGACCCAGATTCAGTTGTTGAGGCCATTTGGAGAGTGAACCAGTGGGTGGAATATCTTTTCCTCTCTCTGTCTCTGTTACTCTGCTTTTCAAGTAAACAGAAATAAATCTTTAAAAAAAAATCTGGGGTTGGCATTTGGTGGGGCAGTTAAGATACCATCTGGGATGCCTCTACCCCATATCACAGGGCTTGGTTCATGTCTTGGCTCCTCTCCCAATTCCAGTCCTAACTGTTAACCCTGCTAATGAGAACCTAGTGAGGCTGCAGTGATGGTGTGAGTCGTTGGATCCCTGCCACCCTTGTGGGAGAGTTCCCAGCTCCTGGCTCCTGCCTGGTCCAGCTCCGGCTATGGAGGGTATTTGGGGTGTGACTCAGTGGACGGGACATTTCTGTGTATCTTCCTGTCTCTTTCTCTGCCTTTCAAATAAATAAAATTATTCCTTTATTGATGGATATTTAGGTTGTCCCCACCCTTTGGCTATTCTGAGTGATGAATGTTGTGTATATGGACTTGTTTGGGTGCCAGTTTTCAATTTGGGGGGTCTACCCTTAGGAGCAGAATCGCCGGGTCACATTGTGATGGTGTTTAGCTTGTTGAGGAAGGGCCCAGCTGTTTTCCAAATGGGGCTGCACTACTTGGCATTCCCACTGCTGGCTTACAAGGACTCTGAATTCTCCACATCCTTGCCAATGCTTGTTATCGTCCAGTTCTATTTAAATCCTTAAAATGGATTTTCATTTTATTTGGAAGGTGGAGAGAGAGGGGAGGAGGGAGGGAGAGAGGGAGAGAGAGAGAGATCTTCCATCCACTGGTTTACTCCCCCAGTGCCAGCAGCAGCTGGAGGTGGGCCAGGCAGAAGCCAGGCCCCTGGGACTTAGTCTGGGTCTCCCGTGTGTGGCTGAGCCCCAGCCCTTGAGCCGGCACTGCTGCCTCTCAGAGTGCGCATTGGCAGGAGGCTGGGTCAGAAGCCAAGCAGCCAGGACTGGAACCCAGACACTCTGCTATGGGACGCAGGCCTCCTATGTAGTGACGCCACTGGCGAGCCAATGCCTGTCCCTGCTTTCCAGCTTTGGTGACAGCCATCTGTGAAGCCATGCAGCTCTGTCTGTGGGGTCACTTGTCAGCTGTGGCACAAGAGGAGATGGTTTTGGGGTCCTGAGTGGTGCGCATTCTTGAGAAGTGGCCCTGTGGCCCATGTTGCCGATCCCCAGATGTGGGCTCACGCCAAGCTCTGGGAGCAGGTGTACCTTCCCCCTCTCCCCAGCCTTCCCCCCACCAGTTGGGACCTCTGAGGGCTGTGAGGGACCCTTTGTGCCCCGTCCTTCATTCCTGAGTTAGGCAAAGAGTTCCCAGTTGTTTCCACGGGAGGCACCGGGATGGTCTCCGTGTGCTCCCCTACGTTGTCCCGGTGATGGTGTAAGGGGATCGGGGTTGGGGTGAGGGGGACAGGCTGTTACTGCCAGAGCTTTGGGTGGGAAAAAGCCTTGGTCTCCTCTCAGCTGCTGCTGAGTTTCTGCCCCAAAGCAGGAGGGGGCCTGGGCCAGGCTTCGGATGGTGCCCCCTGCTTCCGGGTCCCCCAGAAAGGGACCCCGACGTTTCTCAGGTGCCCCCTCCTTCCTCAGTCTTCCTTTGGAGCACCAGGGAGGGGCAGCGCCCTCCTCAGGCTGCCCCTGTCTCCTGGTTGCACTGCCTGAGTCAAGCCCAGCCCCCTGGCCCTGGGAAGGTCTGGGGCTGACCCCAGCACCTGCTTCCCTGGCGAGCAGAAGGAGCCGCAGCTCCCACCACCGGCCTCTGCCTGCTCTGGGTGGAGACTGGGTCCCCAGGCCTTTCCCCGCCCCTGGCCACTGCATCCACACCCTGTGTGACCCAGAAGGTGGAGCCTCATTAAAGAGGCTCAGCAGTGCCCCAAGCGCCTGCCCTGATTCTGGGAGAGGCAGATTAAGACATGGTGACCCATGCCAGGAGGCCTGTGCAATGGGCCAGACCCGGGGAGCCTACCAACGTCGGGGCCTCTGACCCTGTGGGTCCCCTGACAAGGAGGCAAAGGCCGGGAAACGTGGATTTTCTGAAGCACTTGGCCCTGCACTAGCTCTGGGGGCTCCCACTTGTCCAGTGCTTCACTGGGCCTGGCCCTAGCACCCCTTTCCCCAGCACAAGCCTCAGGACCCTGGCTGGGTGCCTCTCCCCTAATTCAGCTCCTCCCTCCCTTCCCCTGCCAACAGCCCTTCTCTACTTACCTCCCTTTCCTACCCTACCCAGACTCTGACATCTTCTGTCTTGGGGGAAATAAGAGGGAAAGGAGGGGAGGAACTGGGCATCCACACTTAGGCTCAAATGTCTGGATCCACCTCTCTGTGTGTCCCTGACCCCGTGTTTCCCACGTGGACCCAAGTGAGCTGGTCCTCCTCTTCTGGGTGGGTGGGGTCTCATCCCAGGAGCCCCTCAGCCCTGCCCCTGCTGGGGTCACACTCATGCCCCGCTCTGATCCTTTAAAGGGAGCTACTTCCTGCTCACCCCAGCGACTTTATTTATCTTTAAACAGTTCTTGGATCTTGCCATAGTAATACCTTCTATAGGAAATGGACAAGCGGAACCAACAGCATAGGAAAAGAGGGGACACTACCTGTAATTCTATTTTTTTAAATATTTATTTTATTTATTTGAAAAGCAGAGTTACAGAGAGGCAGAGGTAGAGAGAGGTCTTCTATCCGTTGGTTCACTCCCCAGATGGCCGCAACAGCTGGAGCTGTGCTGATCCGAAGCCAGGAGCCAGGAACTTCTTCTGGGTTTCCCACATAGGTGCAGGGGCTCAAGGACTTGGGCCATCCTCCACTACTTTCCCAGGCCATAGCAGAGAGCTGGATCAGAAGTTGAGCCGCCAGGACTTGAACCGGTGCCCAGTGCTACAGACTGGGGCTGCCAGTGCTACAGACTGGGGCTTTAACCCACAGTGCCGGCTCCTGCTGCCTATAATTCTACCAGTTAGAGTTAACCATTTTTAGGTAACAACAAAAATCCCTTTATGGGACATTTATTTTGTATCAGAGGTGGTGGGTAATCCTGTGAACCTTTTGCTGCAGGCCGGAAGCTGGAGGGAGGGAGGTTGTACAACTCCAGCCCCTAAACCTGTCCGTCTGCTTGCAGAGCACAGCCCGCCTCCCAGACACTGTTGAGGCGCATGTATCCATGTGGAACATTCTCAAGGCCTGCACAGCAGGGATTGCTCTGCAACCTGCTTCTCCGCCCTCTTGTAGCTGTAATGACTTCCTATTTTCCCCACCTCACTCTGCGCTGTGATTACCCTAACGTGGCTGCTGAGTGCCTGATGGTAGACACGCTCCAAGGTTTGTTTTACTAATCTCCTCTGGTTGCGCAGGCAGGCACCTTCTAAAATCTTTGTTATTATAAACGACACCGCAATGAACAGACCTGCGCTAATTTTTTTTTCCCCACATTCACTGTCATTTACCTGGGGGCAAATTCCCAGAAGGAGAAGTTGGGAGGGAGGAGGCACGCCTTTTGTCTTTCCAACGTGTGTAACCTCTTTGGATCAATTACATGTAATTTGTGAATACAAGTTCTGCCATTCTCAGAGGGGAGGCTGACACCTTTCCTAACTTGTCGGGCTTTGCACAACCTAGAATTACATGAGGTGTACACAAGCCTTCTAATAGCCCTGGATTATCTGTGGCTATTGTCAGGTCATGTAGAGGTGGTAATTTATTAAGCAGATTCTTTTAAATGTGTCTAAGTACACACCTGGGTGGAATTGAGAGTGGGCGGGGTTCCTGGAGGAGGAGATGGGTGTGGCGCTTTGGGGTGGTTGGGCTAATGGGCGGCTGGAAGGCGTTCGCTCCAAGGCCTTGGCATCTGACAGGGGTTAGCCCCAGAGCCCATCCATCCCACTGCCCCTCTGCCTGGTACCTTGCTGACGGAGCCGCCCCAGAGTGAGCCGCCCCAGGGGTGCTCGGGGATGAGATATGGGACAGCGGAGGTGGAGGCTGCGCAGGCAGAGGAGGTGACAAGTCGTGCCCTGTTCCTACAAGGCCGTGGGTGCCATTTCAACATGGTTATTATCCTGCACAGGCTGCCAAGAAATACCAGCTGGCGATGGCGAAATACCCCAGGAGGGTTTCTCCAAGGCAAATGTTCTTCCAGCGAAACCATCCTTTCCTTCCATGAACAAGGTGAGCAAGAACTCTCTGGGTGTGAGAGCCGCCCAGCTGCCGGCTGTCCCCGAGGCACCCCTGCCCCATCTGGTCACAGTCCTCAGCCGAGACTTGCTTGTCTGCCTCCTGTGGCTTCCAGGCCACCTGCTCCCTGAGCTGGCCGGAGAGGCCATGGTGGGACTTACGAGATCCAAGGCATAAGCGGGTGGGGCTTCCGTGCAGGTGTTCCCCGGCGAGTAGCGCCTGGGCTCCTGGGTCAAGAAGGCAGGTCCTGCCCACCAGGAGCTGATTTTCAAACCGGGCAGCAGCTGTGGAGGCTCGGAGCAGCCTCCCAAGGAAGAGGGCCCTGTGCAGGGAGACATCCTGTCCGCTTCCTTGCATGAGGACAGAACAAACAGGAGCGCCAGGGACAGACGTGTCCAGGAAGGAAGTCCCTTTAAATCATTCACAGTTCTGACTCCCCACCCCCGTGCCCCGTCTCCCCCAGCGCCATGCTGGACACGTGATCAATGCTGCAAGGGTCAACGGACGTAGTTTCTCAGCTGCCACTCCAGGAGCGCTGGCTCTCTATCACCCAGCACGCATTAAGCACCCAGCATGCATTACTGACTTCGGTCTCTGCCAAGTTGACACTGTCATCTCCTCTCCGTCGCAGGCTAGGAGAGGTGAAGTCACTTGAGCCAGGCCACCCGGCCCAGGAAGCTGCTCTTCTGCCTCAAGGCTGTGGGACCTGGCACTTCTTGACAGCAGCGGGCTGGGCTTCTCAGTGAAGCTGCTCCTCACTCAGGTGTCCCAGCACAGAGCTGAGTCCTTCCTCAGGACCTGGCCCTTCTCCTGGGCCCTTCACTGCTGTGGTCTCACCATTTCAATGTCTGCTGAATTTGTCCTGCTGCAGAGGGGGGCTCCCTGGGGACAGGGCTGGAGCGTGGCTTGTTTCCAAAGCCCAGCCTCTGGCTCAGTACTGGTATACCAGAGGTGCTCAATACATGCTGGAGAAAAGAATCAGCCTCCGAATTGTCCTAACTTGGCTGGATGCCAGCTTTGTTTTCTGGAAGCTTGTTCAGGAATGTCCAGAAAATAGAGCGAATCCCTTGGGCTTGCCAGCTCCGTGCAGGGACTGAGTCACACCGCTGGCTTTCTCGTGTCTCTGAGAAAGTCTCTCTTGGCGAAGGCGTCTTCCTTCTTGGTGTTCCTTCTTGTGCTGTGGTGGCACCTACGACACTAACGTGCCTGCCATTTGTGATGTCTTGATCTTCCTGCCTGCCCCGCCAGGTGAGAAAATGAGATGTGCAGAGAGCCTGTCTCACCCAACAGGCCCCTTGACAAGGGGAGATTCATGGTCAGGGCCAAGTGTACAGGAGCTCACGGCGAGGTTGGCAAGGCCCTGTGGCCACCCAGCCCTCCACCCCTGGCCCTTTCTCCTGGGACGCTGGCCCTGCCCACAGGTGTTGATCTGTGATGCCCTGTGGTTGCCTGGGCAGAGAGGCAGAGTCCAGGGTCAACTGTTCTCTACACAGTGCTGGACACCTGCCTCCCTGTGCACCCTCCCTCCGCCTGGGAGCAGCAGCCTCGGGCTCAGGGCTTCTTTGGATCCCTGTTGCCCCTTCTTGGCTGTCTCCCCTCCGAGGCTCAGAAACGACCACGTCAATATGGCCCCCACCAGTCTTCAGCGTGGGCCCCGTTAGACACCAGACTCTACGGGAAGCAGTGAGCCTGAGTCATCATCAGAAGTGCCCTCCCCGCCCTGCCAGGTTCTCACGGCCTCAGGGGGGCGGGGACCCCTCCCCAGAAGCCTGGGGGTAGAGCAGGGAGGGCGGTGGAGTCTTTGAGAAGGAAATGAGCGGTGTGAGGGTTGTCAGGAAACACAGAGCCCTTGCAACCTTGGGAACGTGGGACCTGGGCTTTTTCTCTGGTTCCCACAAGAGCCACAGAATAAAAAATGAGGCTAGCGCATCTCCCAGGGAGGGGGCAAATGCCACTTGAAAGCGATAGTGACTTCCAAGGAGACTCAGTCTTGTTAACCGGCTTCCTAGAAAAGCGACCAGGCTGCGGGCTCCCTCGGCGTTTCCATCCCAGCTTTTCTGCATGAAAGAGAATTCCACCTGGCCTCTTCCTTAGCTACCGTGTGATTCGCTAGGATAATTTGAAAAAGGAAAAGAAAGGAGACCGGTGCTGAAGCCCTTGGCGACTCTCCCGCGCAGGTGTGATGGCGCTGAAGGGAGCAAGGGTCGCGACAGAAGTCACCTCCACGGGCACTGGTGGCTGCTCCGGGCTCCTCGCCGCCCCCCTCCCCCCGCCCCCCAGGGACCACACAGGCAGGCAGGGCTGCTCACTGACAGGACGCTGAGGCCCCCGCTCCCGTGTCCTTCACAAGGACACGCCCGGTGTGCAACATGGCTCCCTTGTCAGGCAATGAACTCGGGGCAGAGCGGAGTGGAGGGAGAGGCGCCGGTGGCCAGCGGCGGGCCCGTGGCAGGCTGGTCCCTCCCCAGGCCCGGCTGTCAGGGTCTGCAGGAGGCGGTGGAGCTTAGCACGCTGTGTGCCAGTCTTCCTGCGGAGCTGCGTCCGCGCGGACGCCAGGGCAGACAGGAAGCGCATGGGCCAGCCGCTGCGTCTCTGGCGCGGTTTCGCTTTCCTGATGACACTCAGGGCTGGCAGGGCTTGCGGTTTTTATTTTTTTTTTATTTTTTTTTTATTCTTTCAGGAGATAGTTCATGTGTCATAAAACTTATCCTTTTAAAGCACACAATTTTTTTTTTAAAATATACTTCAAGGTTGTGCAATGATAACCACTGCTTAACTCCAGCACTTCAAGGATTTTCATCACCCCCAAAGAAGTCCTATGTCCATCAGTGATCACTTGCTATTCCCCGCCCCTCCAGCCTCTGTCAGCCCCTAACCTGCTTTCTGTCTCTATGGATTGACTTTTTCTGGACATTTTCTACAGGTGGAATAGGGCAATAGGTGGTCTTTTGAGATGGGCTTCTTTCTCTTAACATATTTTTTTAAAAAATATGAACAATATCACTAATTACATTAAATTTTTTAGAAGATTAATTTGAAAGAGAGTTACAGAGATGGAGGGAGGGAGGGAAGGTAGGGGAGAGAGAGAGAGAGAGAGAGAGATTCCAGCCACTGGTTTACTCTCCAGATGGCCAGGGCTGGGCCGAGCTGAGGCCAGGATCCAGAAGCTTTGTCCGGGTCTCCCCCATGGGAGGCAGGGGTCCAAACACTTGGATCATCTGCTGCTGTTTTCCTTAGGCCATTGGCAGGGAGCTGTATTGGAAGTGAAGCAGTCGGGACTCGAACCGGTGCCCATATGGGAGAGGGTTTACCCTCACAAGGAGAGGGTTTGCCTACTACTCCACAACACTGGCCTCAATGACATTTTCAAAGTTTATCTGTATTGCAACGTGCATCGAACTTCGTTCCTTTCTATGACTGAATACTATTCTGTCCATCAGTGGGTATCTGGATTGCTCCCCTTTGGTGCTATGATGAACACTGTTATTAACAGCATCTGGGTACAAGTTCTGGTGGCCAACATGTTTTCAGTTCCTTTGAGAATCTAGCCAGTGAGTCGTTGCTGGGTTTGATAGGACAGCTCTGTGTTTAACTTTTCTGAGTAAGCAGGTGCACCTTCTCACTTTCTTACCAGCCTGGAGTGAGGGTTCTGACTTCACATCCTCACCCACCTTTGCTTCTGTCCATCTTGTTGATGATGGCTTCCCAGTGGGAGTGAAGCGGAAGGCTGGGGCCATGCACAGGTGGCAGCTATGATTAGGATGACGTGAGTGTGATTGGCAGAGGGGACTTGGAATGTTGGGAACTAACCAGGTAACATCCCTAAGAGGTCTGTAGACACAGCTCATGCAAGGTTGGGCTGTTGTTTGGAAGCCTCGTGTGTGGCTCATTGCAGGCTTGTAACCGCAGCACCTGGTGAGAGCCCAGCCCTGGCAGGCACTCAAAACTCCATGTTGAATAAATGACCAATTGAATTAGTGAATGAACATATCCCAGCCACTGGGGAGCTGGTGTGCAAGGAGGGACTAGGAGACCGGCCTCCATCTTGTAAGGAACTTAGCGTTGCGTCCTGTCTTCGTGGGTGGAGGAAGCTGCAGTTAGGGTCTTGCTTGTCAGCAAGGGGAAGAGGCAGGTGGGACGGGCCATGGCTTGCATGGCAGAAGCAGAAGGGCTGTGTACCGTGTGTCAAAACAACCCTCAGAGTGACAGTGCCCCAAAGGCTCTGGCACCCACCAGGCTCATCTCCTGTTGCACTTGACTTTTGAATCTGTGTTCCCTGGGAACGTCCGGCTCAGACCCCTTCTCTCTCGTCTTTTTCAGATCGCTGTCTGCACAGCTGTGGTGCTAGCTGCCCTCTGGAGAGAAGGAGAGGGAAGTCCTCGACTGTGGGACCGAAAGCTGGAGCCTCCTGGTATGGCTGTGCGGGTGCAGCGGAGATGCCGAGCTGAAGGTCTGGGGCCGCCCATCTCCAAGGAGCTCAGCACTGCAGAGGGGTACTGTGCTGGAAAAGCCACCCTCATGATTGGCAGAACATTTCACGGAATAATAATAGCAATACTTGCAGGTCCTGAGGGTTTTACATGAGCCGGATTCACTGTACATAACCCCGAAGCTGCTGTTGGTTGTCTCCCTGGAGGTCATCTTCCTCCTTATTCTTGTTAATAGGGGACCAGGGCATACAGCATGATTCTCTTGCCTTTCTAGCATCCTTGCAGCTAGAGGTGGTCATGTGACCAGACCGCATTAGTGATATGTCGGGGAAGTGTGCTGGTGCCCATCTAAAGGAGAGGGGTGGGCCTTTAGCTTGGCGGCCTTTAGCGACGCTGGTTGAGATGCCCGCATCCATCTTGGAGTGCCTGCGCTTGGCACCGGCTCTGGCTCCTGACTCTAGCTTCCTGCTAACGACCGCTCTGGGAGGCGGCAGTAATGGCTCAAGAATTGGTCCCTGGGTTGAGTCCCCAGCTCCCGGCTTTGGTTTTGGCCTGGCGGTGGTCACTTCAGGCATTTGGGGAGTGAACCCGAGGATAGGAGCGCTGTCTCTCAGCCTCTCAATTACAAACACACTTTGGAAGTTCTTTACATAGAGGATCCCACCCTGAGGGCTGTGATGGCCGCCTTACAACTGTAAGGGGAAGTGGAGCTCAGAGCCACCAAACCAATCATGAGACACACCCAGCATCTTGTCATTTGAGAGAACTTGATCCTTCTTTGTCTGAGTTGCAGTAAATAACATTTTCTCTTCCTTACAGCCAAAAAAATCATAAAAGACACACATGTATTTTCTCATTAGTCCTTATCGCTGCTTGCAAAGGGAGACAGACTCACCTTCATGCTGAATGGGAGAATTGATATTCAGAGAGTCTAAGATACTTTTCTGAAGTCACACAGCTAGGATAATTGGGAGAGCAGAGTTTTAACTCAGGGCTGTCTTTTTCCAAAGCTCTTGCCATTTTCATTGTTCCTAACTTCTGCCCGCTGTGGCTTTAGAGTGGCAAAGAACGTGACCCATGGGTAGACGAGGTTTAGGCAGAAAGGGAGACCTTTCCTAACCGCACGACGTGCTCTGGGTCTCCCAGGCTGCTGATTCGGTTCCTCCCTTCTGGTAGCAGTCTCTGGACCCTCCCACGGCACAGGCTCGCCGTGGCTTGGTGGGCAGGGCCATTGTGTGGGGAAGCACGCTGGACTTGGGGCAAAAGGCCTGGTCCTGAATCCCAGCTCTGTCGTGGATTGGCCCTGTGCCCTTGGGAAGGCAACCTGACCCTTGTGAAGCTCGATGCTGCATTTGCAAAGTGGACAAGAGTCCATGTGACCAGAAGACCCTTCCCAAGTTCTCTGGATCCGGAAGGGGGCTGGGTGGCTTTTGTTGACTGGAAACTACAAGGAGCAGATCTGGCTTTCATCTCCAAGGCAGAGGTGTCAGGAGAACACATCCTCTGCCTTTCTACATTGCGATGCCCAGCTTGCCTCTGTCTCCCCAGATTGTTCTCCTTCTCCCATGGCATCACTGTCTGGCCCTTTCTCCAGCCCGTGGAAAGAGCATGCCTCTTTCCTGGTGGCATTGGCAAAGTTCTACAATGAACATTGGTGGCTCAGCTTGGCCTGGCTTGGTCACGTGATCTGTCTGGGAGCTGGGGAGATGGAGTGATTTCCACTAGAACCTCCCTTGAAAGTGGAGGAGTGTGTTGGTTGCTTGTGGAAAAGGTGTATGTATGTATGTGTGTGTGTGTGTGTGTGGGGGGGTGTTCCTGTATCCAAAAATGGAGAACGGATGCTGACAAGGAAAAAGCCAAGAGATGTCCCTTCCCGCATCTCAGGGAGCTTGCCGGGAGATGGACACCTTTGTGTAGGTGTCTCACACAGTCCCTGACCTTGGTAGATTGTTAATCAATGGCACTGGCCTCCTGCTAGGACTTTGCAGTACCCACTCCCAAGCCCTTGGCCTGTCCCTTTCTATCAAGGGCATATCTGGGGACAGCAGGCCCATCACTCCAGCCTTTGCTGCTATACCCAATACGACAAGTACAGTGTGGCTTGAGGTGAGACACGCTAATCCCATTACTCATTCATCAACCAGCCGATGAGAAAAGGCCCTGGATCGAACACCGCCAAGGAAGCCGGGAGAAGCCTTCTCCACTGCTGTGAAACTGGGCTTAGCTCAGGCACAATAGGTGTGTAATTTAAGGTTTTGTTGAGTCGAAATCCAATCACATACTTGACTGGTAGATCACAGAGAGTCACAGGCTAAAAGAATGAGATAATTCCACCTCACACAAACACTGGGATTCGGCTTTGACTTAATGACAAATGTGTAACCAACCTTAACCTGCTGCCTTCTCTCTCTCTCCCTCTCTCTCTCTCTCTCTCTCTCTCCCTCTTTGTTTTACCATGTTTCCACCTCCTTCCCCCCTCTCCTCCCTCCTCTGCCCTCCTTGGCACCCAGAGATGGGGTGGGGCTCAGCAAAAGTCTAGAGCTGGAAGGGATGGGTGGAAGCTTTGTCAACACTGAACATCCAGTGGGGTTCATTTAGGTCCCACTGCCCCATAGACCTTCTCCGTTTAGAGCCCACATTGCAAATTATGGTCAAAGCTTGTTTCATGCCTGTCTTTCCAGGGAAGGCAATGGCTGTGTCTTCTTCACCCACCAGAGCCCAGCATATTGTAGATACCCAGAATTGTTGTTGAATGACCACATGGCGGTGAGACACAGCTTCCTGGGATGGATTTATTCCAATTCTCAGTGGTCCTGGCTCTTCTCTTCCAGGAGTGAAAGAGGGTGAGAGAAGGCAGCAAGCAGGAGACAGGCATGTTCATGGTTGTGCTCATTAAGCATTCCCTTTATTGCTTCATTATTCTTTGTGCATTGATCAGTGTGCTGGGGGGAGGGTTGTAAGAATAGAGCATTGAGCTTGTGACCTTGTTAGGTGATACAATGCTTTTTTATATAATCAGAGATGACACTATAATGTGTTCACTCAACTTCATGATTCACTCAACTTAAATGTACTCATTCAACAAGCGCTTATTGAATGGCTGCCTCATGTCAGGCCCTCTGCAAGGCGTGGGGCGATGCAGTGATGGACAAAGGTAATAACGAAATAGACAACAGATAGAGTGTAACTAGGAACAATGGTGACTGCTATTTTAGAAGTGAAAGGGGAGGAGGTGGTTTAGAGAATGAGATTGGAAGAGGGCTATTAGGAAGGAGATGGATGGACTGGCACTTGAGAGATGAGAAGGAGCCATTCATTTTAAGACTTGAGGGGAGAACTTTGGAGTCCACCAGGAGTCCAAGACTAGGCCTGAGAGAAGAGGCAGGTGGGTGAGCCAGAAGACTCGGGTTCAAGCTCTGCCTGCCACTCATGTGCACCGTATCCCAGGGCAAGGCATTTACTCTGAGTTTCCGACCCTTCACCTCCTCTGCTAACTTCACAGAGTCTCTGTGACCACACTGTGTCACTTCCAAGAGTGAGAAGCAGAACATGGCTAGCAGGAAGGTGATTGGATTCATGTCTCTTCATCTGATGGGCGTGCTGTGTAGGTGTGCAGTCCCAGCGGTGGAGGTGACCAGGACCAGGTCTGTGGAACCAGTTCCCATTACCTTCTCTTTCCTTGACACTTACCCTTGATGGACATTTTCCAAATAAATGTTTGCTATGGGCAGAGAGCTGAATGAGAATTCTGGAGTAGTAGCCTCTGGGAATAATTTGGGTTGAACTTGACCTTCATCATTCCCGGTTTGACCCAACAGGGGGGACTGACTTTGTAGCTGAATATTAGCTAAGCACCAGATAAGTATTTGATACTTATTCTATTTCATTTTAATCAAAATCTTATTTTTTTAAAGACAAAGAAACCAAGGCTTTTAGTTGCTTAGTCCAAGCTGCATTACTCACTGATGACGTTACTTAGGTTAAGTGACTTTAGTAGCTTACTCTAGGTTACAGAACACGACAAGGGCAGAACTGAGATTTCTTTCTTCCCCTGCTGTTGTTACCATTGTGAGCACTAGCAAGGATAGTTCCTATTTGTGACACACCCACTGTGTGCCATTACTATGTTGTTACTATAGCTGCTCTTCTCAGGTTAATAATATTTCTTTTATTTCAAGACGTGCTTAAGATCTTCTCTTTGTCTTTGGTGTTCTTTCACTAAGATATGTCTAAGCATGAATGCTTATTTATTTATTCAGCTTGAGATTCCTGACTGAGGATTGGTGACTTCCATCAATTCTGGAAAATTCTCAACTATTTTTCTTAAATATTGTCTCCCCTCTAATTTCTCTTCCGGGAACTCAGATTAGATGTGTGTTAGGTCTTCTGTTGCTATCCTCCCTGCTTTGTAGCCTCCGTTTCTCACAGCACTGCTGTCTGATTCCTTCAGAACTGTCACTCAGGGCACTGATTTTCCTTTAACCATGTCTATGTATTTCACTCATCTATTTCCTCTTGAAACTGAAGTCTTATGTACATGGAGAATAGTGCAGAAATTATAGGTTTACAACTTGATGAACCTTCACCAAGGGAATGTGCATCCATGGCCACAGCCCAGCAGGTGAGACAGCAAAGCACGGCAAGCTGGAAGCTTCTGGAAGCTGACTTGGTGCCCTCTTCTCCCCCCACCCCCACCTTTGAACACCAGGGGTGATTTTGCCTGTTTTCAATGCCATTAATGGAATAACACAATGCTGGCCCTCTGTCACCAGATCCTGTAACCAGATCTGTGGATTCAACCAACTTCAAATTGAAAATACTAAAAAAAATTGTATCTGTACTAAACAGGTACATACTTTTTTATCATTGTTCCCTTTACAATGCAGTATAGCATCACGGACAATGCGTTTGTATTGTATTTGGTGCTATAAGCAATGTAAAGATGAATTGAAGTACACTGGGTATGTGTATGGGTTCAATGCAAATACTATACCATTCCAGGGCTCTGTGTCCTGATTCTATGATCAGCTGGCCTTAGGTCCTCTGGTAAGATAACTCTTATTTTCTGGTGGTGCCTTCTGGGTGTTTGGATGTCTGATGAGACACCAACACAAGTCCCCCTCCATCTAAGTGTGATGGTGTTAGGACAGGAGACTCTGGTCTGGTTAAAGGCTTATTTGCATTTCCTGGATATAGTTGGTTCCTGTTCCTATTTCGTGGCCCCTTTTCAGCAGCCATAATCCCAGGAGATAAATTCTTTTCCTTGTCCTGCTTGTCTCCATTATACCCTTGTCTTCCGGAGTCCCTCTGTCCTTCCATTGAACATGGGCTCTGCTCGGAATAAGCCGACACCTCTTCAGTGCACGTTCAATAATTTCCCTCTTTTAAATCTAGAAAATCACTGCCTAAGAACTGCCTTATAACTAGCCCAACTTGTTTTGTGACTTGGCTTTTACAGATCCGGATGAAAAATAGCAAATGATAATCAGCTCTAAGGTGGCTTTTGCAGCCTCTGGTTTATGTCATTGATTTCCAGATAGAGTTTTATTAAACAGAGTAAAATTCCATGTAAATGTAATTTTGACCTTAATTCAGGTAAAGGTATAGTATAATATCAGCATCTTAAGTCACCTAGGTGTAATCTTTGAATGTAAATGAAATAAAGGTAAATGAGATAAATGTATCTAAATGTAAACTTTGCTACTCTTAGCACCTTATATTCTGTGAAAACAAAACTATTTAGGTTTGTTAACAAAAATGTTTCATAAACAGTCCATGTATAAAAAAATAATTCAACACTGTTTAAAAATAACTAAGCTTAGGCAGGCGCCATGGCTCACTTATGCTAATCCTCTGTCTGTGGCGCCTGCACCCCGGGGTTCTAGTCCTGGCTGGGGCGCCAGATTCTGTCCCGGTTGTTCCTCTTCCAGTCCAGCTCTCTGCTGTGGCCTGGGAGTACAGTGGAGGATGGCCCAGGTCCTTTGGCCCTGCACCTGCATGGGACACCAGGAGGAAGCACTTGGCTCCTGGCTTCAGATAGGCGCAGTGCACCGGCCGCAATGCGCTGGCTGTAGTGGCCACTTGGGGGGTGAACCAACGGAAAAAGGAAGACCTTTCTCTCTATCTCTCTCTCTCACTGTCTAACTCTGCCTGTCAAAAAAAACAAAACAAAAAACAAACAAAAAAACAAAAAACTAAGCTTAAAATTCAATGTGCTGTCTTATTTTAAAAATGTCTTAATTTAGAGATTTTAAAAGATTATTTCAATGTAAATCAAGAAATCAGCAGATTAAAAAAGGGTCACGAGTATAAAAATGTGTTCTTGGTAAGAAAGTTTAAAAAGAAAGGAGATTTAAAGATAGAAAGGTTTAGGTAAGTTACAGAAGGTGTGAGAAAGTCACATAAGGTTATAAAATATTTTCTGCATACAAAAGCTGTTAACCTCCTTTTCTTTGACATAGAATTAAAATCTTATCCTCTGTTAAAACAATGAGTTTTTTGTAATACATATATGTTAGTAAATATTTTAAAATAGTCTTTAAAATCCATTTAAAAACTGCAACATCTCCTTTTAACAGTTTTTGTTTAATTGGTCACTGTGTCAGTTTTCTAGCTGGTTCTAGTAAGCTTTCTTCTCGTCCCTATTTTGACTCTTAAAATTGTTGCAGGTTATGAAAACTCTTATATTCAAGGTTCTTATTTCCCATTTTGGTGACAGATCAAAGAGTCATCAATTTTGTATGCCATAGAGGTAATGTTTAAGTTCTCTGTCTCTCCTTAAGTTCTGATTGTTTAAAAACAGCTGAGTTTTTGTTAAGAGTTATGGTTTATTTAAAACATTGTTGATTCTGTGTTTAAATGTGTCCTCTTTTCGGTTCCAAAGGACTTCTTTTTCCTGACCTTTATTATATTCAGTACTTTGGGACAGCTCTACAAATAAAGCAAAGTTTAATAAGTTCCAACTGAGAAAAAGTATAGCTAATTCAGGTTATGAAGAATAAAAAAATAATTCTAATCAATTGGTAAATTTAAAAATTAAGTTAAAGATTTTAAAAAGCTACTAAAGAGAGTGAGAGCCCAGTAGAAAGAAGGCACCATCAAAGAAGGTTGTACTTTTCAGGGCCAACACTGTGGCATAGCGGGTACAGCCGCCACCTGCAGAGCCGGCATCCCATATGGGCGCTGATTCAAGTTCTGGCTGCTCCACTTCCAATACAGCTCTCTGCTATGGTCTGGAAAAGCAGTGGAAGATAGCTTAAGTTCCTGAGCCCCTGCACCCACGTGGGAGACCCAGAAGAAGCTCCTGGCTCCTGGCTTCAGATCAGCACAGCTCTGGCCATTGCAGCCAATTGGAGAGTAAACCAGCAGATGGAAGATCTCCCCGCCCCTCACTCTCTGCCCCTCCTTCTCTCTCTGTGTAACTCTGATTTTCAAATAAATAAATAAATAAATAAATCTTTTTTTTTTTTTAAAAAAAGTATGTTGGGCCGGCTCGTGGCACAGTAGGTTAATCCTCTGCCTGCGGCGCCGGCATCCCATATGAGCACTGGTTCTAGTCCCCGCTGCTCCTCTTCCAGTTCAGCTCTCTGCTGTGGTCTGGGAAGGCAGTAGAAGATAGCCCCAGTGCTTGGGCCCTGCACCCGCATGGGAGACCAGGAAGAAGCACCTGGCTCCTGGCTTCGGATGGGCGCAGCTCTGGCCGTTGCGGCCATTTGGGGAGTGAACCAATGGAAGGAAGACCTTTCTCTCTGTCTCTCTTTCTCACTGTCTGTAACTCTACCTCTCAAATAAATAAATAAAATCTTTTTTAAAAAAAGGATGTACTTTTCTTTGAAAGGAGGAGAGAACTTCCACTTTGCTTATGGCCTTGTCTAAATATTGACGGACATTGTGGATTCAAAAGGCTTCCATAGCCTTGGCAGCTCACAACAAGAGCCTCGGGTGATCACTGACATCATGCATAAGAGTGTCAATTGTTAAATTAACAATAGAAGTCACTGTGCACTTACTCCCCATGCAGGATCTCTGTCCTTAATAAGTTCTATTATGAGAATTAACTGTAAAACTTGTTCTCAAACAGTTTTTTATATTTTGTGTGTATGTGTGTACAAATTGTTGTAATCTTTAGTGTAGAGTTGGTCTTCTGTGTATAAAGTTAATTGAAAATGAATCTTAATGGAGAATGGGACTGGGAATGGGAGAGGGAGGAGAAGTGGGCTAAGAGTGGGGGTAGGAGAGTTGCACTTACGAAATTTGTACTCGTGAAATAAAAAGTTTATTTGAAAAAAGCTATTACAGAAACTATTTTATTGTTCTATACTGTATGTTATGTGTTACATTGTGTGTACCTATTGTATGTCTAGGTAAAAATTTATTAAAAGCTCTATTTTAATTGGCTTATTGATAAAAGATTACTCATAAATTTAAACAACTAACTTAACCCAAAATATATTTTTAGTTCACGTGACCTAAATAAATCTCTGTATCAGATGTTTGAAGCATTTTAATAAAAAAAAAAAAACAAAAATGTTTTTTAAGTCATTGACATGCTTGTGTTTCGGTTTGCTGGTGAAACAAGTTGCACTGTGTTAGATATTAAAAAAAATTCCAACTACATCCACTCTTAACATTTATGACATTAGACCTTTTGATAAATGTTTTCCTAAGTTGTTATTTGACAGTTAAAATTACTTGCTAAGTTTTCACTTCATATTAGGTTACTGACAGTGAGCAATCTGAAAAGCCTGGCTTGTTCCCTCATTTCTCCTCTTTTCTCTGCAAGATGGAAGGCTGATTCTATTCTGAAGGACTCTCCATCAGTGTGCAGTTTAATCTTTAGACCTCATAAAAGGGATGGTTAACATTTTTCTGTACTAGTGCCTGGCCACATATAAAAAGCCAAATAGCCTGGCCACATATAAAAGAACAAATAACATAGCCTAAACAGAAGCTTGCGTTATGATATGATTTCACAGCTAGATGTATTTTGCCATGGGCACAGTAAACAGGCAAAACCTCCCTTTTAAAACCAAACCAAGAGA